>NC_056727.1:837241732-837331732 GCF_019279795.1 Protopterus annectens | reverse complement strand
TATATATATATATATATATACACACATATATGTTCACTTCAAAATCCTGAATTTCAAAATCCTGAGCTCAAAATCCTGAAAGCTCAAAATATTGAAAACTCATAATACTGAATCTCATAATACTGAAAAACATACAGGACACCAACACTGACTGCATTGCAGTAGAAATACATACAGAAACAAAGAAAAGATAAACCATATCAGTCTAAACCAACTAAAAGCAGGGCGGCAAACCCCCCTGCACCCCCCACACCCCCTGCTACTTAAATATTTCAACTCCAAGATCGCACTTCACTACACTAAGGTCAGTTAAGTTGTAGTATAGTACATTAAAAGGGAACATGACTAAGGTTACAACAGGCAGTCATGAAGCATGTAATGGTATGTTTGCCATTTTCTTCTGTGAAGTGCAATCTCAGAGTTGATATATTTAAGTTACAGGGGGTGTGGGGGGTGCAGCCCCCCACATTAGGGGTGCAGGGGGGCTTCCCCTCCTGCTTATAATTGTAGATGAGCAATATGTTTCTGTATGTATTTCTGCTACAATACAGTCAGTGTTGATGTCCTGTATGTTTTTCAGTATTATGAGATTCAGTATTATGAGTTTTCAGTATTTTGAGATTTCAGGATTTTGAGTTCAGGATTTTGAGATTCAGGATTTTGAAGTGAACTCATATGTGTGCATATATATATATATATATAGCTAGGAAAGATGTGCAGCGGGTAAAGGTGATAAAGGATAATGAGAGAAACATACTCACAAGCGAGGAGAGTTTGTTGAGGAGATGGAAAGAGTACTATGAGGGGTTGATGAATGAAGAGAATGAGAGGGAGAGAAGGTTGGATGATGTAGGGATAGTGAATCTTGAAGTGTAATGGATTAGCAAGGAGGAAGTAAGGATAGCTATGAAGAGAATGAAGAATGGAAAGGCTGTTGGCCCAGATGACATACCTGTGGAAGCATGGAGGTGTTTAGGTGAAATGGCAGTGGAGTTTTTAACCAGATTGTTTAATGAAATCTTGGAAAGTGAGAGGATGCCTGAGGAATGGAGACGGTACCAATTTTTAAGAAGAAGGGTGATGTGCAGAGCTGTAGTAACTACAGAGGGATTAAATTGATCAGTCACAGCATGAAATTATGGGAAAGAGTAGTGGAAGCAAGGTTAAGAAGGGACGTGATGATTAGTGATCAACAGTATGGTTTCATGCCAGGAAAGAGCACTACAGATGCGATCTTTGCTCTGAGAGTGTTGATGGAGAAGTACAGAGAATGTCAGAAGGAGTTGCATTGTGTGTTTGTAGACTTAGAGAAAGCATATGACAGGGTGCCTAGAGAGGAGTTGTGGTATTGTATGAGGAAGCCAGGAGTGTCAGAAAAGTATGTATGAGTGGTACAGGATATGTACGAGGGTAGTGTGACAGCGGTGAGGTCTGCAGTGGGATTGATGGATGCATTTAAGGTGCAGGTGGGGTTACATCAAGGATCAGCTCTGAGCCCTTTCTTATTTGCAATGGTGATGGACAGGTTGACAGACGAGATCAGATAGGAGTCCCCATGGACTATAATGTTTGCAGATGACATTGCGATCTGTAGTGAGAGTAGGGAACAGGTGGAGGAGACCCTGGAGAGATGGAGATATGCTCTAGAGAGAAGAGGAATGAAGGTCAGCAGGACTAAGACAGAATATATGTGTGTGAATGAGAGGGAGGATAGAGGAATGGTGAGGATGCAAGGAGTAGAGGTGGCAAAGGTGGATGAGTTTAAATACTTGGGGTCAATAGTTCAGAGTAACTGTGAGTCTGGAAGGGAGGTGAAGAAAAGAGTACAGGCAGGATGGAGTGGGTGGAGAAGAGTGTCAGGAGTGATTTGTGACAGATGAGTACCTGTAAGAGTGAAAGGGAAGGTCTACAAGAGGGTAGTGAGACCAGCTATGTTATATGGGTTGGAGACAGTGGCATTAACAAAAAGGCAGGAGTTTGAGCTGGATGTGGCAGAATTAAAGATGTTAAGATTTGCACTGGGTGTGACGAGGGTGGACCGGATTAGGAATAAGTATATTAGAGGGTCAGCCCAGGTTGGAAGGTTTGGAGACAAAGCCAGAGAGGCACGATTACGTTGGTTTGGACATGTGCTGAGGAGGGATGCTGAGTATATTGGGAAAAAGATGCTAAGGATGAAACTGCCAGGTAACAGGAAAAGAGGAAGGCCTAAGATAAGGTTTATGAATGTGGTGAGAGAGGACATGCAGGTGGTTGGTGTGACAGAGCAAGATGCAGAGGACAGGAAGAAATGGGAACAGGTGGTCTGCTGTGGGGATCCCTAACAGGAACAGCCAAAAGGAGATGATGATGATGTGTACAGACACCATCACCTGCCATCACACACCCACATGTACACGTGTGCTTTGACTGATTTGTAAGTAAGCAGTACTGCACATACCATATTGCCTGCCCATCTGTTACATCTCGTGGTATAGCATGCTGGAGGTCCACTCTTCTGTTCATTATCTAAAAAAATCCCTTTTTTAATATGCCTCTAGAGACCATTTTTTTTGACTTAGATAAAATGTAATCCTTACTGGAGAAAATGTACATTTGTATTACTAAACATGCTTGTTCTGAGAAGCTGTTGAGAAAGGGAAGTGAGAAAATTTTGATGTTGATTGTCAAAGAATTAAAAAGTTGTAACAGGAAAAAAAACTGCCTTTACATACATGGAGCATTAAGAATCCAAATGGTTACTGTAAGAAATGAGCTATAAAATAGATGTCAGAGTATTGATACATATATATATATATATATATATATATATATATATATATATATATATATATATATATATACGGAATTAGGATTAAATGTTAAAGAAGTGCACAATAAAGAAAAAATGTAACTGTCATAGAATAAACAGCAAAGACAGAACATTTTTAAAGTATAACAGACCAGCTTTGAAATAATTTTTAGAAGAAAATTGAAAACAATACATACCCAATTTTCTACTTTTTTTGTATTTAAGATCTAAATGTTTTGAGGAGTAAGAAGTTTTTTTTTTATTTAAATCAAAGTACAATTAGGATATTTTATTGCTTTAGGTATTTTTCTCTGTGGTCGGTGGAATATGTATTCCTTAGAAGAGATGGGTAATAGCATTTGTCCAAATCAGCTTATTAACTTACGAACTACTCATAGCTGCTTGAACAGCATTTAGTCGTGCCAAATGGTCAAACATCCTTGTGAGTGACCACTGAAGAAATCGACTACAAAAATATTGAGATCAAATATTAAAAGGCAGCAACGTGGCAACAGGGAGCAAATACTGCCATAGGATCGGGAACACTTTTAAAGCTGCTGTTAGGGAGCTGCTTACTGGTGGACTGGTATCACTGGTAGATGCAGGAAACTGTTCTTTGGGATTTGAATCCTACAGTGTTTATTTTTATATTTTGTTATCATGTAGATCCATTGACCCTTATGATAAAAGTATCACAGATGTGGGGAGCTTACTTTGTTTCTGTACAGGGTACTGTGTGACTTTCTTGCTGTACTTTGTTGTAGGTGCTCGTGTGTGTGTGTGTGTTTATTTATTTATATTTTATTATTTATTCTGGTTGGTGGTGAGGATGAGGTGATAGCAAGCTGCCTGTTTCTGCATGAATTTACTTATTAGCTCACTGTGTAGTGTTCTTACTTTGCCATCCTCACAAGCCATTATCTCAATGTTCCTGTAGTCAATATCTTGACCATATACTAAATTGGATGTATGACTGCTTGTGTACAATAACATGCCATTTGCCCTTCTCTGCTTCTATCACAAGTTAGTTTACCGTATGAATAATATGATATGCTGTCATGAACAGTTTATTGAAATCTAGGCAGTTGAGAAATATGCATGGGGTACATTTTATATGGGTCCTTCAGAAAAACACCTATATCTAGTGTTTTGTGTGATTTAATTATTTAATTATTCTTCTTTTCTCATAATAAATGAGCTTGCAAACATTTGTACTTCTTCTGTTATCTGACTGCATTCAGAATTCCTTAAGGATAGCTGTTAGTTCCTGGGAAATAACTACTTTTCATGTTCTAGAGAATAAAGAACTCCTATCACAAGTTATTAAAAGTCATTATGCTTTTATTGTTTTATCTAGCCTACTGTATTTTTAAATGATGCCTGTATCATTGGATAAAAACAATGTAATTGTTTCAAGTGGTATTACAACATTTTATAAGCCAGCTTATTTACTCACTATATTCAAAAACTCACCCATGTCTTTATTTATTATTTTATACGTTATTTCACCTTTCTGACAGTGCAGGCATTAGGTAATATGAAACCTTAAGTGAAGGAATCAGTGACACCTATGCAGTATCATGCCAATTTACTGAAGCTTCCTATTCCCTGATCCGTAGTGGGGCATCCCTTTCCCTGTTCTTTAACTAGTCATAATTTATCTTTTCCCACAAGGATATAGTTATGTCCTCATCTTGTCTTTTTTCATGTCTCAGGAAAAATGTTCTTATGTTAACAGAAATGCCCCCAAGTAAATGGCTTTACATCTTGTAGCCCTTGGCTTATATAAATGACTCCATGATCAAAAAACTTTTGGCTAGGTTCATAAAAGTTTAGCTAGTCTCCTATTCAGTAAAATCACCTTGATTATCTGAGACCCATTATTAAAAGATGACTTAGGGACCCTCAGACCCATCTCCCCTAAACTATCTCCCTATCTATTTTATTATTGCACAGAGCTACATTCTCTGCAAAGTTCCCATGATAGGATCAAGATCAATACACTTCTTAAGAATATTTGCTATCCAGCACCAACAGCAGTGTAGAACTGTTAGGTTAAAATAACAAGAAATAACAGAAAGGAAACAAACAGCCTGCTAATACCCATTAAAACTATCAAAAATATCTTCCATTTTTGCATTCTCCCAATTTATCAGCTGTCATCTGACTAAAAACTGAATAATCTCAAAATAGCAGCTCGGATTTTATAGCGTCTTTCATGTATGTCACTTATTTTCTCACTTTTGCTTGCAGATTTCTCTGTATTAGAGGGTGATGTCAGTTTTTGACACTGCACAATGACATTTAGAAACATACATTTTATATATTTATAATAATTTCTGATAATGTATTAAGTTAAATACCATGCAAAAAGCCAGACTATCTGCCATTTCATTTTGGTATGTAGTACACAGATTTTCATCAACCAGTCAAGCACAACAGGAGTGAGAACAAGTCAGTAAATGAGCAGGAAGGCTACATATATTGCCACAGAAATTAAGATACTGGAGCACATCCTTTCATAAGCCAGTACTGCATAGTTGAAAGCTTTATAAGTCAATAGTAATGTGTTTCATTTAAACTGAATGTACTTAGCTAATGAACATATTTATGGAAGACCAATTGTGATTTATAATACAGTATCTTTTGCAGTAAATTATTGCCATTCTGATTACCCACGTGTCCATCCCTATAATAATGAAAAAAAAATACACAAAAGACACCCAGATGACTATGTAAAACATTATGGGTGGTTCCAAGCAATATTGAACCACATCTCTTTGACCTTAGGAAATATTGTAGTAAATTTTTCAAAATAATATGTCATGACCTTCAGCTACAGAATGCATTTTGCTTGTTATTCCAGGTAAAAATAGTTAAGACACACCTTTTAGCTTCATATACATTTATTTATGTATACTTTCTTGACCAGCACTGGTTTTCAGGTTATCAGGGAGACCTAAGGTGGTATTCTTGCTAAATACAGGAATTGTTTTAGGGAAACAAGAATATATAGTGTGATAAAGCAACTGATACTTCATTTGTTACTTTTCACCTTTTTCTTTTGATAAATTTTACATAACTATATAAGGAGAAGCTTTATACATTGTTAATCAGATCTACTGTTTTAAATAGTGTATATAGTTTATGATACTTGGTTATGATAGGATAGGTGTTGATCTTTGTTGCTGTTATTCTTTTGTAATTTTTCTTGTTGTACATCAGTTTGGTTATTGTCTTTTTTAATTGTTTATGATTTCCATTATTCTTTCAAGTAAACAAAATTTAATACAAATGCATTATAAAAACAATGATTAGAATAGTTAGGCAATAAGGTGAACAATTTAATTTTTGCTTTTGATTTTCTTATTTGATGTTAATGTGTTAAGTATATAAAAATGCATTTGAGTTGACATATAAATGATTTTAAAGAATCCTTACTCTTTTCAATAAGTGCCATAGACTGTTTTACATTTACATGAGCTATCACCTAACCAGATTGATGGGATTTCATTTTAATGTCTTATCTGAAGGATGGCTCACTTATGAGTGCAGCACCCATTTCATAATGCAATATACTATGTCAGCACTGGAAAATAAATCCAAACACCTGATGTGGGAATAGATTCACAGACTATTGAGCTACCAGCATCAAATGAGACACATACATTGATTAAATTGAGAAGGACTCGCAGTTCTACTGAAAAAAAATCACTATTTAACAGAAGGAAACAGTGCCTCATTTGAAACCAGATAAAATGTCTGATGAACTAATGGCTCTGCTGGACTGAGGCACAGGGAACTAATCTAAGGCGGCGAAGAAAGCCAATACATTCTTGCTAGGCTTACAGATGCCCTCAGGCAGATAGCCTAGTACTTTTCTATGAATGTATGTCAAACTATAACAACAAAAGTGCTCCGAAAGACTGGGTTTACTATCCCAATATTTTTGAAAAAGATGAATTCCTATCATCTCATCAAGAATACTTGAAAAAGGTTTTATCTTTCCCATACTACTTCATTAAAAATGTATTCCTTACTACCTCATCAAATGTTTGGACATGGGGAAATTGTAATACATATTTCCTGTTTTCTTTGATACTACATAACACAGCAAGGCTTTGGTACTACATTTTTTTCTCGTTTTGCATCATGTACTTCCCTATTACTAAGTGTGTCTGAGCCATCTGGGAATAGCTGTGTTAAGTGCTTTTTCATGTACTGTTTAAATTGTTCCAAATTTACAGATGGTAACACTTTCCCACCCCTATGACATACTGTTGTTTTGCCACAATATCCATTTTTTCATCATTTTGAATTAAAAGTTCAGGTAAATAGTATGAAGGAAGAACATTTTAAAACTAAAAATGCTGACTGAACTTTGAAGCCTGAAATATTATTAAATCCTGCTGCTCTGTATTGTAAAGAGGTTATCACTTGTATTGGCAGAAAAAAAAGCAAACAGTTACAGTATGGTAAGTGTTGTTTGTCCGGTCAAGATAAAACAGACAAGTGGCTTTGGGTTCAGTTCAAGCAGCTTTATTACACATGAACACATCAGAAATAAGGCTTTGTAACTTAAACTTAAACTTATAAACAGACTGACTACCATACTCATACACGTGAACACTCTGGCTGTTCAGTCAAAATGGCACTGCTGTCTGCACATACTCACTATTTATATACACTTGCCTACATCTGGAAATGCTTCTTAAAGGTATACACATGATCTGTTCTACATCCTCCCTCTTGAGAAATGAATCATATACTAAATAACAGTATTCAATCACATGCAATTATACAGCAGTGATCTTTCTGACATGCAATTATACAGAATTAATTCTTTGACATGCAATCATATAAAATTAGACATACATAAAACAATTATGTCTAGGTTGCTGTGTATTTAACATTAGGTCTAGAAATACGGCCTGATCGTGTAACATAAAAGTCAGAATTGGGTCTAGCAATGGGGACTGTCTTCAAGGAATGTTTAACTTTGGGGACAACTGAGACATCTTCAGGAACAGGAATAGATACTGAGACATGCCCCAGGATTCAACAAAGCAATTTCTCCATGCCAGAATAGTGCAGCAGCTTCTGCATGGAATATGGCCACTGAGTGATTCAATAAACAAGACTGGGGGTATGCACGAGCCTGCTAGCAATATTCTGGCATGGACAGCACAGAATAATGTTAATTACCTCATTTGCTGGTGAAAACCATGCAAATGAGGTGAATTAGCGATTCAGTAAGCAGGCAGGCATCCATGCCAGAACAGTGTCCATTGCAGAAATGTATTCTGTTACTGACCGTGTACATTTCTGCAAAAATCAAAACGAGGGCACAACAGCACAAAGTAAAGCATGTATTACAATCATTAGGCATGCCAATGGCCAAAAATATGGCCATTGGCATGATAAGAGCTGCAACATTATAAAAATCAAAGTTTTTTTTTTTTTGTCCGATTTTGGCCATTTAAGCATAGCACAGTGGTGTGCAAACAAGATCATGCAGAAATTTGAAAAAATGTGAAAAGGCAGTTTTAAGTGAAATCTGCATTTTGCCATTATAGACGGTAGCATGCAGAATCAAAACAATAACAGGTAACACTGGTTGCTAAGGGGAAAGGCTCTGGTGTAGTGGTGTAACACAGGACTAAGGCAGTGGGGTATGCAAATGAGCAAAATTTACTTAATCGCAAAATGGGAGACCATTGTTAGGATGCACCTAACCATGTAGGAGCTATAAGGCAGTGGTGTAAGCAGGAGAAGCAGCTGACATGAAAAGGGTGTGTGTCATGCTTGGTGTAAGCACATTGGAACTCCACGGCTTCCATTAAAGTTTAGCTAAGCACAGATAAGCAAGGGGGTGTGTCTGAGGCTGTATTTACTTATTCCATGAAATGCAGAGCGTGTTCGCATCCAGAGGAGGGCCATTTCTACTTAAAAGTGTTTATTTTATCTAAATGGGTTTGTGCAGGGCATACTGGCTCTTAAAACAAAACAAAAAAAAAACAGAAATAGTAGAACTATTTACATTTGGGCAATGGGTTTGCATGGAGCACAGTAGGGCTTAAAAGGGGCAGAAATGGGAAGTGAAAAAAATGGGAAATAGCAGAATAAAAGCAATCAAGTACAAATAATATAGCTGGCTGGTGGAATGTATCTTAGTCAAGCAATCATACAGGCAGCATCTGCAGCACAATATAAACTATGAAAACATCTTTTAGTCTGTTTTTTCTCACAGACTCTACACCATTGGTGTACACACTCAAGGGAATTTTAAATGACAACATGTTAGGTACTGTTGTTGCTTTGATACATCAGTATGTGCTAGAGGTTGAGGGTGGTGAGGAGGATAATGCTGACAACTGGCCCAGACTGAGGAGAAGGAGAAGAGTGTTCAGGCCCAGGGTAACCTACCAGGGACTACATGATATGGAGATAGTAGAGTGCTACAGGGTGGACATGGACATACTTCAGCAACTCATTGAACTGTGCCAGTCTCACCTCAGACCCAGAGCCAACAGAGGGGAACCCATCCCAGTGGATATCAAGGTATGTGTAGCCTTATGAATGCTAGCTACAGTTACTTTCCAAAGACCTATTGGGGATATCATGGGGGTCTTACAGGCATCTGCATCCAGGGTAATCCACCAGTTCCTGGATGCCATGCTACCACATGCCAGTGAGCACATTTACTTCCCCAGCACCCATGAGTAGATGACCAGAAATATTTGCCTCTTCCAAAAGGTAGCAGACTACCTGGAGCTGCTGGGTACTATAGACTACATGCACATCCACAACAAAGCACCACCTGGTGAACAGGGTAGGGTCTACATAAATCACTAGGGCTTTCACTACATCAACTTCCAGGTCATATGCAATGCCCAGGGCATTATCATTAATGTGTGTGCTGGCAGCCCTGGAAGCTATCGTGACTCCCACATCTGGCATTCCTCACAGCCATACCAGGGATTTGCTAGGGGGGAATATCCCATGTGACCATCTGGTGGGGGATGCTGGCTATGCACTGGAGCCGTGGATGATGACGCCCATCAGAAATGCACATACACCCACTCAAAAATGCCATAATGTGGAAAACACACAAACCAGAATCATTATAGAACATGTGTTTGGGATGCTCAAGTCACAGTTCCACTGGCTTGACATATCTGGTGAAGCCCTGCAGTACTCTCCAGCCACATGTGCATACATGTTCATAGTATGTGCCATGCTACACAATATGATCCTGCAGAAACAACTGCAGCAGGAACAGCATGGGGAAGGGCAACACAGCCCCCCACCATAGCCAAGGTCCCCACAAGCACATAGGGACTCAGAGGAGGAATCCCCTGAGCCAGCTCCTGTAGGCAGATAGAGGCATGCCCGGTATTCCCTGGCCTTGACAAAGAGCCAACACACAGCAGAGAATGTGCACACCATACCAAATTGTGCAGTAACATTGTGCAGTGTATGGAGTCAGTAAACATCACCTGCAAGTACACAACACACACAAACATACAACAGCTGGAAAGGCCACAAAAGTACCTCAAGAAGAGTATCCTAGGCCTTAAACCCATGTCCTACATGGACAGACTCAAAAAACTCCAGCTATTCTGTGTCTCATATTGTCTACTAAGAGGCAATCTCTGCTTGACTTACAAAGCCATGTCTAACCCAGCTCTGTTAGAAATGCTACATCTAAAGAAATCTCAATCCCTCCACACCACATGCTCCAGAGACCTCAACCTCATTACCACAATCAACAGAATATGCTGGAGGGACAGGTTCACAACCCAGAGACTTCCCAAGCTCTGGAATAGACTTCCCATACATGTCAAGCAGGGTACTTCACTGGCCCTCTTCATGAGAAATCTAGATGAGTGGATGAGAAATAGAAAGTTCATCCCAGGGATCACTCCAGTGGCTCTACTTGATAGAGGCACTAGGAATTAACATTGGGCAGCACAATGCCAGGGCACTTCTGTGGGATAGGCTTGTAAAGGCTCCAGGGCCATTAGCCTAGTACGCACCTATGAAACTAAGTAAGTGGAGGTCTGCAACAAAACATAAACCCAAACAACTGACACCTGAAAGGCAAAATCACATCACAAAATCAGGAAGTTTCTCTCTTCACTGTGAGAGAGAGAGCTTTGAGCAGCCTATCTGTCCCTGGAGGAGTGGTTTCAGCCCAGAAATTAGTAGCTTATTGGCCATTTTGGGCTAATTTCTATCTCTTTCATTTCCCTGCTATAAAACCGCATTTGCATGGTTTTGAGCATCGGGCAGTGCTGGTTAGCTAGGGTATAACTATTCCCGGCTCCACAAAGTCTACTCTTCAATTTTTCCCTTGGAACTAGACAAAATTTCAACTTAAGCACTCAAACCATTCACTTCTCATCCCGGCACTTGCTCAAAACTCATAACAAGCACTAATAAACCTTAGGACTAAACCCCCCTATACTGTAGAGAAGGACAAGGCTGTCTATTCAACTTTACCAGCCAATCAGTAAAACAGTTCACTGTACCTATCCAGGCATGTCCAAAGGGCAGTTTCAGGTGTGCTCTCCGGTCCAACTGGTGAATCTGGGCATTTTGAGGCAATGTTACAATTGCATCATGTGCACAGACAACCCTCTCCTCCTTCCACCAAACACTAATACATGTGAGAGATGCAATTATTCAGCCAAACTGGAGGCTAAGCTCTCTCAACCCAAGACTGGACCAGGCAGTCAGGAGGAGAAGGAAATTACTTGCATCACACCACCAGTCTCATATAGACCTATGAAACCAGCATCAGCAAAAACACATATAAATACACGAAAACATACTTGGAGGCTCTAAATAAAAATCTGCAAAAGAAACAGAAGCCTCCAAAGCAGACATCCAAGCAACCTCCACTCCCCCAACACAAACCATGAAACACATACTTCACAAAACCAGTGTGCCATGCAATCACAGCCCTTAAGGCAAAATAACATACCCAACACTAGGCTGAACAAGGAGAAGATTACTGTTAGCTGCCTGTTGGGTGCCAGGATCCACCACATAACACAAGCACTCAGGTCACTCCAGAACAAGTACAAATATGACTCTGTCATTGTCCATGTTGGTGTGAATGACCTGAGACATACCTCCCCAGACTACATGAAAAGAGACTTGGAGGAGCTCTCTGATCACATAGCCCAGGCCGATATGACCCTGACCCTGAGTGGCATCCTGCCCTCACCAAGAATGATATCACGGTATAGAGAAAAAATTATCAATTTCAACAATTGGCTAAGCTTCTGGTGTCATTCAAAGGGGATCCAGTGTCTGTCATCCTGGGATGACATGCTCGACAAGCCACGCTGCTTCGCTAGAGATGACTTGCACCTGTCACCCTTAGGCTTTCGAATACTGGACAAGGCTGTCATCATCCCCATAGTGCCTTTTTTAGGCAAGGTTCAAAAGACAAACCCACCACCATAAATAACACAAGTAACAAAAAATTGAGGGTAATGCTACTCAATGCCAGAAGTCTAAACCTCAAAATGCACGTACTCGAGGCACTCCTCAGTATGGAGAAAACTGATATATGTGCAGTAACAGAAACCTGGTTTAAGGCCCCAGAGAGCACTCCAGCACTACCAGGCTACAACTCATACCATAAATTTCAGCCACAAAACCTGGACTGAAATACAAAAGGCGGGGGAATATCCATATTCATCAAGGATACCCACACCTCCAGGTTAGTGGCACAGCACGATGCTTCAGAGATCATCCACGTGCAACTAACAATGGGCAAAACTGCTATTCAAATTATAGCTTGCTACAGATCACCCACCATGTCCTAGGATCCCCACTCTGTATTCCTGGAAAGACTGGGAAACATAAAGGTCCCACCGAACACCTTGATATTGGGTGATTTCAATTACCCAAAGATTAACTTGGAGAACTACTCAAGTACAAACTCCCTTGCCCAACATTTCTTAGAATTTATAAACTCAAACACCCTGGATCAACTGGTCAACACCCCCCTCACCAGAGGTGACAACATATTGGACCTGGTCATCACCAACATGGACGACCAGTGTTCCACACCGGAGGTCAACCCCTCACTGGTTAGATCTGACCATAAACAAATCACTCTGGATATCCACATTCTGCCACCTTCCCTGGTCAAAGAAACCACTGTGAAAAACTTTTCAAAAGCAAACATCATGTTACTTAAAACCGAGTTGGGAAGTTTCAAAGCCTCCATGCTAAAGGATAATGCTGTCCAAGCTGCAAAATCCTTTACTAATGCACTCTACGGGCGCTTACAAGAATGCATGGATCGTGCTTTCCCAAACAAAACCAAGATTCACTTCTCCAAGAAATGGAAACCAGTCTGGTGGACCCCTGCCATAAACAAGCTATACAAAAGAAAGAGGAAAATAGTACTGTAAAGAGTAAAATCCCAAGAAGGGAAGACATCCCTGATCAGTATCAACAAGAAACTATGTTCCCTCATAAAATCATCCAAGGCTAGCTTCGAAAGAAAAATTGCCATGGACTCCAAAGATAACCACTAGGCATTCTTTAGCTATGTCAAGAATCTATGTGGCAATTCTCAGATCTGCTCAGAGTTAGTGCAGAATGGCACAAAATACACTGAACTGACCAATATAGCCAACATCCTGGCAGACAAGTTCAGTGCAAACTTCACCCCCTTCTCACCCCCAAAAGGAGCCATACCTATATCAGAAGAATGTAGTGTCCCTGAAATCACAGACAATCAGGTTAAAACAGCCCCCTCCAAACCCAAAAACACAGCATCAATGGGACCGGATGGTGACCCAGGCTGTGTCCTACATGAGTTCAAAAATGAACTAACCCCTCACCTAAGCACACTGTTTAAACTCAGCCTCTCCACAGGCTATGTGTCCAAAGAGTGGTGCACAGCAACAGTTATTCCACTCCACAAAGGTGGAGCCACAACGGACCCCATGAACTATCACCCTATAAGTGTGACTAGTTTGGTCTGCAAAGCTAAGGAGTGCATCATCATGGATCTCATTAACAGAGACACTGGGAACCTCCAAACACTGGACCCTACCCAGTTCAGCTTTGTTAAGGGGCAGATCATGCCTCCTAAACCTGGTAGACTTCTTTGAGATAGTTACCAAGGCTATAGATGAGGGAAAAATGGTCCACACAGCCTACCTAGACCTCACAAAAGCCTTTGACACCATTCCCTACTCAGGTATTATAGACAAGCTCACCAGCCTGGACATAAACCCATACGTCATGAGATGGGTTGCCAACTGGCTCACGGACAGAACCCAAATGGTAAGAGTTGCAGGAGCTAGGTCTGACTCTAAACCAGTTAGAAGTGACATTCTACAGGGTTCAGTCCTAGGACCCCTCCTGTTCAGCATATACTTCTCAGAGGTACAGGCAAGCACAGGAGAACTGTGGCTGACCAAGTTCACAGATGGATGCAAACTAGGGGCTATAATTGACACTCTGGCTGACACAGACATCCTCCAAAAGGGTCCCACTGAAACAGATACCTGGTGTCAAAACCATGGTCTCAAGCTAAATGCCAAAAAGTGCATAATCATCCCCTTTGGAAAAAAAAACAAAGTACCCACAAACTGCCACATAGCTGGTAGCCCCCTAAATACGGAAGATGTAATAAGGGATCTGGGAACCCAAGTAGATAGTAACCTCTCCTATGATAATCACTTTGCCAAAGTGGTAAGAAAATCCTTCTATGTGGCCCACCTAATCACAAAAGGGTTTGCATTCAGATCGAAAGAGGTCATTGGGCCCTTCTGCTCATCACTCATCAGACCCATCATAGAGTACAATGCCCCATTTGGGATGTACCTTACAAGACAGCTGCAACAACTGGAAAAAACACAGAAGTACCTCACCAAGAGGATCACTGGCCTCAAGCAGATGTCCTATGCAGCTCGACTGAAGAAACTCCAGCTGTGCTCGGTTGCATACTGCCTACTCAGAGGTGATCTCTGCCTGACATACAAGGTCATGTCCAACCCAGAACTAATGGACATGTTCCACCTAAAGAAAAGCTTATCCCCTCGAGCCACATGCTCTAGGGATCTAAACCTCACCACAACAATAAATAGGATGTGCTGGAGGGATAGATTCCTGTCCCAGAGACTTCCCATGCTCTGGAACAAGATTCTAATCTACCTTAGGCAGAGTTCCTCACTAACCCTCTTCAAGAGAAACCTTGACGAGTGGATGGGAAACAGAAAGTTTACCCCAGGGATCACTTCAATGGCTCTGCTGGACAGAGGCACAGGGAACTAATCTAAGTAGGCGGTGAAAGCTAACACATTCTGACTAGGCTTATAAATTCCTTCAGGTAGATAGCCTAGTACCTACCTATGAACCTATGAACCTATGAACATGAGAACTCCACAAACCTACACACCATAGACCATGTAGTCTCTACACACCATGATCCTGCAAACACTAAGGCCTTATCCCAAACCCCAAACACCTAGCTTACACAGATAGGCTAACAGCACTATTCCTCTACCCTGTGCCATACAGACTATGCTGAGGTGACCCCTGCCTGGCATACAAAGCAATCCAGACCCTGCCTTGATGGGACTGTTGCACATCTGGAACACAAGGCCCACCCCAGTAACCTGTAGGCACAACATCAACATGGGCTGTGATATCAGTATGGTGTGTTGATGTGACAGCTACATGTTCTTCATACTCCCCCATCTGTGGAATACACTCCCTGTCAACAGCAAGCCAAGAGCCTCAATACCCTTAGAGATGTGCTAAGTGTAAGTGCATGGGAAACACAAAATACAGTCCTGTGATTTCACCTGTGTCCATGCTGGACAGGGGCTCTGTGTGCTGGCATGTCATAACATGGGCTACACTCTCATCTATGTGGGTTATGACGGCCTCAGGGTCAATACCCTACAAATGTCATAGCAACCTATCAACCTATATACAGCTGTCTGTCAGTGGATCACCACATTACTCTGTAGTGCTCTGCCACTGACATACCTTGAAGTCATAGTGCTGTGTCGAATATACTACACATATAATAGACATTTCTGTACAGTAGAATGCAATCTTTACCCACACCTATACCTCCCAAACTCTGACAGCAAAATATCTAGACAAGGTCATAAATAAAAGTGGGACAAAGGCCCAGTGATAGGCACATGTAAATAATGTCCTTTTATATTGAGAAAGTTGGTAGAATAACTGGTTTTGCATTAGCAGGAATTATCTGAAGGTTATGAAGTCTAAAACACTAATGTCTGTCATTATTTTGTAACATCAGTCTTCAATTATGTGCATCTAACTTGCCATAAAAACACAAGTTTATGTAGACTGGATATAACTTCTAGACATACACCTGGACAATCTGCCAAAAATGTACAGTTGAGAGGTATGGCCACACCAGGATATGACTTTTCAAGTAAGAAGAATAACACACAAGCAGGATATCCCCAGCCAGTATATCACCAAATTGCTGGACTGTTTACACAGCCTCATCAGTCAACCGGCTGTAGCCACACCTCTCAACTGGCCTTTTTGGGCCAGAATGTATATAGTTGGGCTCATAATATTGGTCTGTGCATCATACATCTTGTATTCCTCTGGCAAAGCACTGTAATGATCTGAAGATGTCTGTCACTAGGTAATGACACAATACGTTCTAGTGTCAGACTTCAAATGTGTCAGACAATGTCTGCTAAAACTAATCCAGTACCACTAACAAAGTCCTATTTACTTTTGAGAGGTATGGCTGTAGCACACAAAACCCCAGAGCAGAGTACAACTATCTCTGGAATGGAGTCCCACTCTCACTATAGAAGGTCATACTGGGCATGCTCCTATACTTAGAGAATCACAGGCCATGTGGGAACCCACATCAGACTATATAACTGCATTGTGCATTTATGTCTTTGCATATAGACAGTTATGTACACCTTAACTGTCCCTACACACACCCATCAGACAGGTTTACCATCTGCTAGCTGTAGGTGGCCCATATGTGATATATCTGCATCTGTTGCATGTGATACACAGACATATATATATATATATATGGGCAATATATAACAATATGTCAAGCATACACACACATAGTCATGGGGAAGAGAGAGACAGACACTGATAGAGAGAGAGAGAGAGAGAGAGAGAGAGAGAGGGGGACAGAGAGAGAGTCATGCACAGGGATACCCTGAATGGCATAGAGTGATGTCCTGCTGCAGACAGTGACATACCAGTCGTAACCAGTCGCACATGCCAGAATGAAGGCGAGCTCCATTGTGTAATAGTGCTGAGGTGGGGGTTATAATATCACATCACCTGCCTTTGTGTGTGTGTGTGTGTGTGTGTGCCTGTTTCTGTAGGGGTAAGTATTAGAAGGCTGTTCTCACTCAATACATTTTCCATTGACCTACTTTACAAGATCTGCTGCTGTCATTCACATTAAAAGCACCATTGGACACCTGCCAGTCCTATAAGCTCTGTAGCACATGTGATAACTGTGTAACACTATAGTATAAATAACTAGATAGGTAGGGGTATTTAACCTCAGTTCTGGCAAATGTAAGTGTGTGTGTGTGTGTGTGTGTGTGTGTGTGTGTGTGTGTGTGTGTGTGTGTGTGTGTGTGTGTGTGTGTGTGTGTGTGTGTGTGTGTGTGTGTGTGTGTGTGTGTGTGTGTGTGTGTGTGTGTGTGTGTGTGTGTGTGTGTCTGTTTGTAGGTGAAACAGTTTTAGACCAGTCCCACCCAGTACACTGCCCAGTGCCCTACTTTAGCAGTCCTGTTGATGTCATTCCCCTTAGAAATACCTTTGCACAGCCCCAGCCCTATAAGCTTAGTGGCACGTGCAATAGCTATGTATGAATATAGTGCAAATAACTAGATAAGTATGAGTTCCTTTCCCTATTCTGGCAAATGTATGTGTGTTTGTAAGTGTGTATGCATGCAGACTGAAGAATTTTGAGGACATTCCCACCCACAACACTTTCCAGTGCCTTACTTTAGCAGTTCTGATGATGTCATTCACCTTAGAAGCAGCTTTGGGCACTTGTCAGCTCTGCAAGTTCTTTAGCACAGGCAATCACTGTGTAACACTATAGTGTAAATAACTAGATAAGTATGGGTTCTATTCCCAGTTCTAGCAAATAAGTGTGTATGTTTGAAGGATGAAGTATTTTGAGGACTTTCCCACCCAGTACACATCCCAGTGTCCTATTTTAGCTGTCCTGCTGATGTCATTCACCTTAGAAGTACCTTTGCCACTTGTCAGCCATGTAAGTTCTGCAGCCCATGTGATAACTGTGTAACACTATAGTACAAATAACTAGACAGGTAGGAGGTCTAGTCCCAGTTCTGAAAAATGTTTGTGTGTGTATGTTTGTAGGATGAAGTATTTTGAGGACTTTCCCACCCAGTGCCCTACTTTAGCAGTTCTGCTGATGTCATTCACCTTAAAAATACCTTTGGGAACTTGTCAGCCCTATAAGCTCAGTAGCATTTGGGATAACTGTGTAATACTATAATACAAATAACAGGAGAGATTGGGTTATATTCCCAATCATGCCAGATGTTTGTGTGTGTATAAGTGTATGTGTGTTTGTATGATGAAGTATTATGAGGACTTTCCCACCCAGTGCACATCCCAGTGCCCTACTTAAGCAGTCTTGCTGATGTCATTCCCCTTAGAAGTACTTTTGAGCACTTATCAGCCCTATAATCTATGTAGTGTGTTTGATAACTGTGTAACACTGTAATATAAATAACTAGATAGAAAGGTGTTCTGTTCTCAGGCCTGGCAAATGTGTGTGTGTGTGTGTGTGTGTGGGGTGTATAAGTGTATGTACAAGAACTTATAAGAGTGTATGTTTGTAGGACGAAGTATTTTGAGGACTTTTCCACCCACAACACTTCCCAGTGCTCTACTCTAGCAATTCTGCTGATGTCATTGCCATTAGAAGTACCTTTGCCCAACACTCAAACTTTTAAGGTCTGTGGTGTGTGTAATAACTAAGTAACAGGATAGCACAGATAACTAGATAGGCAGGGGTTTTACACTCAGTTGTGGCAACTGTGTGTGTGTTTGAAGGTGTTTGAAAGTGTGTATGTTTGTAGGGTATGCATTTTGATGCCCTTCCAACCCAGTACTTTTCCCATTGCCATACTTTACAAGAGCTCTTGATGTAATCACCTTAGACATACCTTGTGACACTGTTAAATTTTATAAGCTCCATAGCGAGTGCAATAACTGTGTAATATTGTAGTACACATAGCTAGATAGGTAGGGGTTCTAAACTCAACACTGGCAACTGTGGTACTGTGTGTGTGAAACTCACATCAGCCCTGTGTGTGTGTTTTTGGGTGAGAATTATATCATTTGGGGGTTTGGGTTATACCATTCTGAGGTGTGTACCACCCAACACACATCCGATTGCCCTACATTACAAGGCATGCTGATGTCATTCACCTTAGATGTACCTGTATGCACTTGTCAGCCCTCTAAGCTCTGTGGAATGTGCACTATCAGCATAATACTATAGTGGAAATAACTAGATACGTAGGGGTTCGAATCTCAATACTGACTACTATAGTAGTGTGTGTGAAGCATATCCAAAAGCCTATTGACCCCCTACCTATGACATTACTTTAAAGACCCTGTTAATGGCACCTGCCTCACATGCATCATCTAACACTATACAGTCCATACCAGTCATCTGTACAGATGTACATGGAAGATCCACATGTTTGCAACCTATATGTGGTCTCTGTCCCCTGACAATGAGCATTCCTGTGATATCATTGCCAAATATGTCACACTTACCGTACTGATGTACATACCAACATCAGACATCATACCTGACTGACACATCATGCTGATATAAAGTCTGTCACTCTATCACTTGTGCAGATTTGTAGGAGCAGTAGATGAGACCAATCGCTATGTCTGGTGGGTTAACCCACCATCCATGAAGGCATTTGCAAGATTACCTGTTGTAGAGGTTGTGTCTTATGTCCCTGGCATATAATCTATGTGGAGCATGTCATGTGTACACATCACTATAGTACATACAAATGGATGCATAGGGTTACTAATATGTCTATTGGCAACTGTGAATGTGTTTCTGTATGCACAACTCCTGTGGCTGTCTTCAGTGTGTGCATGTGATGGCTATAACATTTTGTTTGCCTCTTCCACCCTGTGAACTCCCCCACTGCCAACCTAGTGTCAGCCCATACAGATGTCATTCACCATACAAGAACAGTTACACAGTCTCTAACACCAAGCCACTGTGGTGCATGCAATGGTCATATCACTGTGTATTGTACATTAATAGAAGGGTAGGTCATCTACTCTGAGAAGTGTCACCTCCATGTGCATGTGTGTTTCAGTGTATTTCCCCATGCAGCAGTGTGTGTGTGTGTGTGTGTGTGTGTGTGTGTGTGTGTGTGTGTGTGTGTGTGTGTGTGTGTGTGTGTGTGTGTAGGGGGGTGCCAGATGGCTGTAACATGTTTAGGGCCTTTGAACCCAACACTGGCAATCCTAACAGCCCCTGCAATTATCATCCACTTCAAGAGTAATGGCAGACACTGCCACACTACAGTACCACTGTACTCTTTGTGTTATGTATCCAGCACAATCATTCGTAAGACCGTTCAGGTAGGGGCTGTGCTCAGCCCTCCGTCAGCTGCCCCATGTAGAAGACTATGACTCTATGTGCACTTCCAGCATGAGCGGCCAGACATGCATATGAGATAGCAGACACACATGCTGGTGATTGTCAGTTTAGACTAACACAGGCTGACCTGTGTCAGAATACATACCCTAAACCTATCATACACAGTACCAGGCATACTCTCATCAACTGCATGATGGTTGAGTGTATGGGATAGAAATGGCAGGGCAACAGGTGCTGATAGCTGAATCTGTTGCAGTTAAAATAATGGTTAAGCTTGTGAGGGACCTAGTGCCACTACTCAAGTAACCTCCTCTGTATGTGTGAGCCTGCGGTCCTACAAAACAACCAGGTGACATGTATGAAGGCTAGGTGGCTGTGTCAAGGGTATGTATGCAAGGTCACACTGTCTGCCACAATTGCCCCTCATATACTGTTGGATGTAAACACACACAGTAAACATGTACATATACAGCTGTACCTTGGCTATGAATAGGTCACTATTTCCACTCTACCTTACTCATCATTGCTACTGTCAACAGGCCCACAGCCTGCAGACACACAGACACCTGGAAAACAACCAGAATACAGAACATGACACTACAGGCAGTCAGCAGTACTAACAGCAATAGTGCATCATAGCTAAAAAGGTACATACACCTCAATGTGTATGCATATCTAATGCCAGCAGACAGCACCTTACACAGCATGACATTGCTACACTGTACTTCAGACCCATAGGAGCATGTCCATACATCTATGGTATGGATAACAGGGTTGTAGCACAAGTATCATCACATGCACATGGTGTCATGTTGGGTTGCCAGTGGCCTAGAATGGGCCATATGGATGGCATTGTGTGTGTGTGTGTGTGTGTGTGTGTGTGTGTGTGTGTGTGTGTGTGTGTGTGTGTGTGTGTGTGTGTGTGTCTGGAGGGGTAGTGTTCAATTGGGCCATGCAGAGTAGCTGTGCATGTCTGGTGGTGACCGGCCTGTGAAAGGGATGTGTGAGTGTTTGTCTGCACACCATCAAGCCATGTAGATGCCCGACACAGGACTATGTTGGACAGCTGTGGACCATACATGGGAGGATGTATGGTTCACCATCTCCCAGCAGGGACACAGGAACTAGTTCTGCCAGGAGTATTACTGGCACCACCAAGCCCAAGGAAAGATGCAGTACTACTACCCGTTGTTGACTGCTGTCTGCTGGATCCGCATCCCTGATGGGACTGGCCAGGAGAGAACGATGTGTCTATGGCCTGCTCTGATGTGGTGTGGACAGCACCTTCCCTTCAAAAATGCTGTTGGTACCGCCACAATGGGATAGTGAATGTGCACAGCCACGTGGATTCACAGCTGATTATATTGCTGACCTATGTCCACCTGGCCGATGGCCTTCTCCCACCACATTCTCAAGCATACTCTCATCAACTGCATGATGGTTGAGTGGCTGGGACAGAAATGGTAGGGGCAACAGGTGCTGATAGCTGAAACTATTGCAGTTAAAGAAATGGCTAAGCTTGTGAGGGACCTAGTGCCACTACTCAAGTAACCTCCTTTGTATGTGTGAGCCTGTGGTCCTACAGAACACCCAGGTGACATCTATGAAGGCTAGGTGGCTGTGTCAAGGGTATGTATGCAAGGCCACACTGTCTGCCACAATTGCCCCTCACATACTGTTGCATGTAAACATACCCAGTAAACATGTACATATACAGCTGTACCTTGGCTATGAATAGGTCACTGTGTTTCCACTCTACCTTACTCATTATTGCTACTGTCAACAGGCCCACAGCCTGCATTCACACAGACACCTGGAACACAACCAGAATATAGAACATGGCACTACAGTAGTCAGCAGTACTACCAGTAATAGTGCAGCATAGCTAACAATGTACATACACCTCAATGTATATGCATAACCACGGCCAGCAGACAAAGCATTACACAGCATGATATTGCTGCACTGTACTATAGTTACCCTGTGTTTCAAATCCATAGGTGCATGTCTGTACATCTATGTTATGGATAACAGAGTTGCAGCACAAGTATCATCACATGCACAGGGTGTGGTGTTGGATTGCCAGAGGCCTAGGCTGGGCCATATGGCTGACATTGTGTGTGTGTGTGTGTGTGTGTGTGTGTGTGTGTGTGTGTGTGTGTGTGTGTGTGTGTGTGTGTGTGTGTGTGTCTGGAGGGGTGGTGTTCAACTGGGCCATGCAGAGGAGCTGTGCATGTCTGGGGGTGAAAGGCCTGTGATAGGGATGTGTGAGTGTCTGCACACCATCAAGCCATGTGGATGTCTGACACAGGACTATGTTGGACAGCTGTGGACCATACATGGGAGGATGTCCCAGCAGGGACACAGGAAATAGTTCTGCCAGGAGTATTACTGGCACCACCAAGCCCAAGGACAGATGCAGCACTACTACCCGCTGTTGACTGCTGTCTGCTGGATCCACGTCCCTGACAGGACTGGCCAGAAGAGAACAACATGTCTATGGCCTGTCCAGTGTGGTGTGGACAGCACCCTCCCTTTGGTGCTGCTGTTGGTACTGCCACAATGAGACTGTGAATGTGCACGGCCACGTGTACTCTCAGCTGATCATATTGCTGACCTATGTCCACCTGGCCGATGGCCTTCTCCCACCACATACTCAAGCATACTCTCATCAACTGCATGATGGTTGAGTGGATGGGACAGAAATGGCAGGGGCATCAGGTGTTGATAGCTGAATCTGTTGCAGTTAAAGAAATGGCTAAGCTTGTGAGTGACCTAGTGCCACTACTTAAGTAAACTCCTCTGTATGTGTGAACCTGCGGTCCTACAGAACACCCATGTGACATCTTTGAAGGCTAGGTGGCTGTGTCAAAGGTATGTATGCAAGGTCACACTGTCTGCCACAATTGCACCTCACATCCTGTTGCATGTAAACACACCCAGTAAACATGTGCATATACAGCTGTACCTTGGCTATGAAAAGGTCACTGTGTTTCCAATCTGCCTTACTCATCATTGCTACTGACAACAGGCCCATAGCCTGCAGACACACAGACACCTGGGACACAACCAGAATATAGAACATGACACTACAGTCAGTTAACAGTACTAACAGCAATAGTGCAACTTAGCTAACAAGGTACATACACCTTGATGTGTATGCATAACTACTGCCAGCAGACAGCACATTACACAACATGACATTGCTACACTGTACTATAGTTACCCTGTGCTTCAAACCCATAGGAGCATGTCCTTACATCTATGGTATGGATAACAGGGTTGTGGCACAAGTATCATCACATGCACAGGGTGCGGTGTTGGATTGCCAGTGGCCTAGGCTGGGCCATATGGCGGACATTGTGTGTGTGTGTGTGTGTGTGTGTGTGTGTGTGTGTGTGTGTGTGTGTGTGTGTGTGTGTGTGTGTGTGTGTGTCTATGTGTGTGTGTGTGTGTGTGTGTGTGTGTGTGTGTGTGTGTGTGTGTGTGTGTGTGTGTGTGTGTGTCTGGTGTGGTGTTGTTCAACTGGGCTGTGCAGAGGAGCTGTGCATGTCTGGTGGTGACCAGCATGTGATAGGGATGTGTGTGTGTTTGTCTGCACACCATCAAGCCATGTGGATCCCCAACACAGGATTTGTTGGACAGCTGTGGACCATGCATGGGAGGTGTGATGACTGTGCCATGGCCCAGCAATCAAGAAGCCTCAGTCCTCACCACTAACACCAGGGAGGTCGTCTCCTAGAAGATGAAAGGATAACTAATGCACACAGTAAAGTACAATTTCCCTTAAGTGCAAACAGAGATCACAGTCAGGCTGGGGCTGATTGCTCCCTTGCTCTCCAGGTCCACAATAACACTGCCCACTGATACAGCTATAGGGTCCAGATCTCAGCCTAGATGGCAAGTTAACCTCCAGTACCCTCTCTGTCCAACCAGTGCTTTGTGTCCCTGCCCAGGTAACTGACACACACCCACACCTTGAGATAAGTATGTATACAACTTCACAGATACTCCTGGGAAAGTTTGACACAGATGCTCCAGCTGTGCTCCTTTACCCAGACTATACAGTAGTAATTCCTGCAACCACCAGCTTAATAATTATCAGCTACCCAAAGGCCCTTAAAAGGGTGTCCAATTATTACTGTGCAATATTATTATCCAATTGGTAATGTGACTCTTCAGTCTAAGGCTTTTTTAGAGTGGCCTAGTACAGTAAACTCTATAAATATGTAATGTACTCTAGAGCCTACTCCTCTACACAAATCAGCCACAAGTAAAGGTTTTTAAAATATTAAATAATAAATAATTAAAACACAAGACAATATTACTACACCACAGAGATATCTAAGAGTTCAGAGATCACACAGCAACTTAAAACAATACAGTAGGACAGGTCTGATGTCAAAGAAAAACACTTAATCTAACTTTCTAATCTTTAGCTAATCTTAAGAGAAAGCACAGTGCTATAATCCTACTTACAGATATAAAGAGCATAAGCAGTGCTGGGTTGATGGATCAAGACAAATGCTTCCAGTCCCTCACTGAACAATAGTTTTCAAACACACTCATAAACAGGTCTGCTAACACCCTAGATTACATCATTTTGACACTTAGGTTTTCCCACTATTCACATTACATCAATCTGACACTTAGTCTGAAGTTCCCATGCCAAAATCTGCATTATTTGGCAAGCTAACACCTACTCAGGAAATTACAACAATAAAAGACATTTCACATGTATACTCTAACAATTATTCCTTAAGTTAAGACAATAGAAAGAATGCGTTCAGCCAGACGCTTCGGCACCACTTTTTTAGATAATTGTAACTTCAAAGAACATTTGAAATGATTGGCTTGGTTTTCCTTGCAGCAGATGGCAATGTTGCAACAATGCTGAAGTTCACATTTTACATTGTTTTCTTTCATTTAAGAACACAAGCCTGTATTTTCGATTTATTTATACAAATGATAGAATCATGTATCAAATTCTATTTGACTGGGCTGGCAGCCTTCGCCCATCTTTCCCCAATCTTCACAGGAAGATGTACAGTTCAACAACTCCCAGCAGGGACATGGGAACTAGTTCTGCCAGGAGTATCACTGGCACCACCATGCCCAAGGATAGATGCAGTACTACTACCCGCTGTTGACTGCTGTCTGCTGGATCCGCGTCCCTGACAGGACTGGCTAGGACAGGACAATGTGTTTATGGCCTGTTTCAGTGTGGTGTGGACAGCAACCCCCCTTCAGTACTGCTGTTGATACTGCTACAACAGGACTGTGAATGTGCAGGGTCACATGGACTCACAGCTCATCATTTTCCTGACCTATGTCCACCTGGCCGATGTCCTTCTCCCACCACATGCTCAATCACAGACATTGCATGGTGGAGCAGTGAGAATGTCTCACCGCACTGTCTGTCCACAACATCGGCAAGATGACATATTGCATCAGAAATGCTGTGGAGGTTGTCACGCATGGCAGGAAGCACTGCATTCATGATCCTGAGCATCTGTCTGGTGTTGCAGTCAGTACACACCTGTGTCTCAGTGATGAACTGTAACATGCATCTGGTGACACCTGCTGTGGCACTTGCAACAGGGGCATGATTGTTAGCAGTCCTCCGTCTAGCTCCCCTGTCCATCTGCCTGTGTGTGACCTCACCTGCCTCTGGCTATGGCTGGTGTCTACACTCACACTTGCCCTAGTCAACACACTAGCCTGTCCCATGCCACCACCCAAAACCTGTCCAATATCCATGGCTGCTGGGGACTGGGTATGTGTGGACATACTGACTGTGTGTGGGGACATGGAGAGTGAAAATGGGACACCAATCAATGGCACAGACTCAGGCACCAACAACCCCACATGTGCCTCACTATGATGACCATCATCATGGGAGTCTGCTAAGACACTGACATCAGGTTGTGAGGGGGAGAGACACCTACCCCTATATTCACCTGGAAGGAGAAGACAACATATGTAAATGAATACCCTGCAGTATTATGTTTGCTGATATACACACACACACACACACACACACACACACACACACACACACACACACACACACACACACACACACACACACACACACACACACACACACACACACTCCTGGTACAGTCTGGCGCAACTTTGACACCTATGGGCCCTTCAGGGCAGACCTTATGGTAGGTCTGCTTGCCACAATCCATCTCTTTCACAGCTACTTTAAGCACCACAACAAAGGGTGACAAATCTTACTGTGTGATGGGACTAGTAACAGAATGGTAACTGTGGCCAAGACCATGGCTATTGGAATGAGCATACAGTGTCACTAGGAGCATATACACATAAGAGCCGACTTACTGCTATACAGACCACATACAATGACAATGTGTAACGATATGTGATGATAACTGATGAAGGAACAAGAATGTACACTATCACTGTAGTATCTCCACAGTTCAGACTCACAGGGATTCATCTCAGACAAAATTGCAGGACAGTCGGCAATACATACAGGAAACATGTAAAGTACTAGGTGCATAGCCTCATAAGATGATACCAGGCTATTAGCTCTGATGCCCTCATAAGCTTCGGCCAGACTTTTGCCCATGTCCTTTCAATGCCAGCACCTGTTTCCCTTGTCTAGCTGGGACACATGCAGGATCCCATGGGTGTCTCATCCATTTCCCATGCAGTCGTCCAACTTCTTCTTCAAGAGGGCTATACACGTACTCTGCTAGCATGGGGAAGGAATGTAATTTACAGACAGTGTATTGTGTGGCACACTACACTATCCCACCAACAAGTACTATACATTTGACTCTGATGAAGCCAGTGTTACTGGAGAAAGCGCTCAGTCTAGTGTTCTGTGGATTAAAACAATTTTCCTAACTCCTGGTTTGTGCCTTATTGTTGAATTGGCAGTCCGGTGGTCTGAATTCACTGAATTTCGTAGTACTATACATGTCACAGACCAGGTGAGGGCCTTGCAGGCATGTTGTGTGAGTGGGATTTGTCTTACAGATATGCAGAAATGCCATCAAGGCTGGATTGGAAATGGCCTTGTATGCCATACACAGGTCACCTCTGATCAGTCTTTATGACACTGAGTGCAGAGACAGGGCCTTCAGCCTATCTGTATAGGATAGGTGTTGCAGACTCTGGATTTATCTGATCAGGAACCTCTGTGGTCTCTGTAACTGCTGCATTTGCTTGGCAAGGTACATGCCAAGGGAGCCATTGTACTTGGTAATGCATCTGATAAGTGTGGAGTACAGGGATGTAGTGGCCTCCTGGTTCCTGGATGATATACTCATATTTGTGAGGTTGGCCATGTAGACAGCCTTCCGTACAATGGTGCCCACATGGTGGGATACTGTCAGGTTGCTATCAACCTTGGTGCACAAGTCACCTCATGCCTGATTACATGCTCAGCACATTATTACTGTTATAATTAGTGGGGATGAAATCTGCCATAGCAGGGAGAATGATGCATCTCCTGGCATTCAGTTTGTGGAAATGCTTCTTGCTCCAGTCTATTTGGGTGAGGCCTGTTTGGAGGATGCTCATGTCAGTAGTGGAATGTAAGATAATGGCCAGCTTGCAAACATCTGTATAACTGGTCAGCCACAGACCACTGCTTTTTTCTTGTACCTCAGATACATATATCTCAAACAGTAGAGGCCCCCAGACTGATCCTTGGGGTACACTGGTCTGGAAGTCTCTACTGCTAGAGGTTTGTTCCACTACTTTGATCAAGTGGGTACTATCATTGAGCCAGTTAGCTACCCATCTGGTAACATACAGGTTAGTGCCTAGCTGTGTAGGTGTATGTATTGTGGCCACTTGGGGATTATTGTGTGGGAATTGGGATAGGTGAAGGTAGGCATTGTTCACCATCTTCCCCTCATCCATGTGTTTGTTGACCACTTCAGAAAAGTCGACCAGGTTTAATAGGCCTGATCTCCCTGTGGCAATACCACACTGTGTGGGCTCTGGCATTTTGAGGTTTCCGATATCCCTGTTCATAATGTCCTTGATATTGCCTTCTATGCCCTCACAGAGCTGGCTAGTTAGGCTGATGTGCATATGATTGGCTGGGTCAGTGGATTTCTCCACCTCTGTGTATAGGGATGACAGTGGCTGTCCCCTGTGCAGATGGGATGACACCGGTGCTCAGGCTTTGGTTGACTACAGTGTGTAATGGAGCTGAGAGCTCATGCCTGAGTTCATGTAGGATGCAGCGAGATATGGTATTAGGCCTATGGCAACTTCTGTTATTGTGTCTTTCGGCTTTTCCTGGTTAGGGGTCGCAAATGCAGAACTCCGGTCCGCTAATGATTGGCAGTAGATTTTTACGTGCCGAGTTGCCAGCCCTGACGCACAACCTTCAACGAAGGTACGCCCATTCATGCATGTCTCCACACAGAAGACGCTCTAGCTGAGAATCGAACAGGACAATGTCTTACTGTGAGGCGACAATGCTACCGCAGCACCACCACCGCAGTTTGTTGCAATAATATGTACATGGCTGCTGTGTGAGCTAGGTGAAGGCCCATCACCTACTAACATTACTCACATATCCCAGAGGTGTATATTAGTAGTAACATTAAGTGGAAAGGGCTGCACTACATGATGTTGAGGGCCTGCACAGAGTGTGTATGTTGTGGTTTGACTGTGTCGTGAATCTCAACAGTTGGCTATTGTGAGGTCTGTGTAATGTATATGTGCCTATGTGTTTGTGTGTGTGCCTGTGTGTGTGTGTGTGTGTGTGTGTGTGTGTGTGTGTGTGTGTGTGTGTGTGTGTGTGTGTGTGTGTGTGTGTGTGTGTGTGTGCGTGTGTGTGTACCAGGAAACCTTTCTAGTGGGGGTATTAATTTACATCTGTTGTCTTCCCCTTAGAGGTGGACATGGTGGTCATTGTCCCTCCCGCTCTGAATTTGATATCAGTGTCTCTGCAGACTCTGACAATGATGGTGGTCATAGTGAGGCACAGGTGCAGTTGTCAGGGGCTGAATCTGTGCCATCAGTTGGCATCTCACAGTCATCCACAATGTCCTCACACAGTCACAATGCCCACACATACCCCATCCACAGCAGGCACAGATAATGGACAGTTGGCAGGTGGTGGCATGGAACAGGCTTGTGTGGTGACTATGGCAAGTGTGAGTGTAACCAGTATCCATAGCCAGAGTGCAGGCATAGTCCCACATATGTGGATGGACAAGGGTGCTTGAAGGAGGACTGCTGCTCATCAAGCCACTGTCGCAAGCTCCACAGCAGGTGTCACCAGACGCATGTTTCGGGCTGTCATGGATGCACAGGCATGTAGTGAATGTAACACCAGACAAATACTCAGGGTCTTGGATGCAACTCTTCCTGGATTATGTGGTGACATACATGACCTTGTTGAGGCCACACATCAAAATAATGAGGTCATTAATAGATGGTGGGGTGAGACCTTGGGAATTCACGATCATGGCATGTCTGTGCTAAAACGTCTGGTGGGAGATGGGCATCAGCCATGTGGATGTATGTGAGCACCAACATCAGCTGAGAGTCTACAGGGCATGTACATTCAGTACCAGCACTACTGAAGGGGGGGGCTGCTGTACACACCACAATGGAGCAGGCCATGGGCATGTGGTCCCGGCTAGTCACATAAGGGACACGGATCCAGCAGACAGCAGTCACCATCGGGAAGCAGTACTGCATCTGGCCTTGGGACTGGTGGTGCCAGTGAGACCCCTTGCAGGACCAGTTCCAGTGTCCCTGGCCAGAGACAGTGAACTGTACACCCTGCCATGTATGGTCCACAGCTGTCCAACATACTCCTGTGTAGGGCAACCATATGGTGTGACTGTGTACATACATACACACTTCTGTATCACAGGCAGGTCACCTCCAGACACACACAGCACCTCTGCACAGCCCATTTATACAGTACCCCTGCAAACACACACACACACACACACACACACACACACACACACACACACACACACACACACACACACACACACACACACACACACACACACACACACACACACACACACACACACACACACACACAAACACAGACACACACACACACACGTCAACAGTATGGTCCAGCTTCGGCCTCTGGCAAACCTGCACCACACCCTGTGCATATGATGATACCTGTGCCACATCCCTGTCATCCATACCATCAATGCAGGAACATGCTAATATGGGTCTGATGCACAGGATGATTATAGTACAGTGTAGCTATGTAATGCTATGTAAGGTGCTGTCTGCCTGCATTTGTTATGGGTATACATAAAAGTGTATATACATTATTAGCCATGATGCATTATTGCTGTTAGGACCACTGACTGAATGTAGTCTGACATGCTGTACTCTGTTTATGTGCCAGGTGTCTGTGTGTCTGCAGGCTGCAGCCATGCAGACATTACCAATGTGGAGTATGGCAGAGTGGAAACACAGCGACCATGTCAGAGCTGAGGTACAGCTGTATAGGTACACATTTACCAGATCTACATAACAGTTATTGCATGTGCATCAGAGCTTGTAGGGCTGAAGGGTGTATACAGGTAAGTCTATGGTGGTTGATGTCAACAGCCCTTGTAAAGAGGACAATGGTAAGTGTAGTGGGTGGAACACACCTCAGGTTGTTAAAACGCTCACCCCCAGTGGATATTGTGTTGACTAAACACACAAAGAATACTGTTCCCACACTCACAGTCACAGAAACACACCAGGAGTGACCCATGCTATAGGAATGCAGGACTGCAGCCCCCCACCTCTAAGAAGAATAAAATAAATTCCCCCACTGCAGAAAATAAAAAATGAAAGTAACACAAAATGGTATGAAGTCCTGGAACTCCACGCATGCATGCTTAGTTCCTGACTGCTATGTTAGGCAGTCCAGAACTACACATACACATTTGTGCTTCTTCCTGAGCTCCAGACTGCTCTGTTAGGCAGTGTGGATAGGGAAGGCAGGGAACTCCACCCTGCCAGCCCATAGGTCTGTGCAGTAACAACCACACAGACTGGAAGAACACCAGACTTCATCACCCGCAGGCTGGAGCCTCCAGCCTATTAATGTCTCGTGGGGAGACCCAGAAAGCTTGCATGGGCAGGCTGTTATGGAGGACAAAGACAGATGATCATTGGGCTGCTGCAGAATCACCATGGGAATAGCTGCCATGTACAGAATCACTGTCGCTCAATGGAGTGTGTGTACGGGGCATAGCTGCTGCAGATATTGGACTTATCTGCCATGAATCGCTGCCGCTCATGGAGAAATGTGTACGGGGACTTAGCTGCCATGAATCACTACTGCAGAATCAGACGTAGCTGCCATGGAGTGTGTGTGTGTGTGTGTGTGTGTGTGTGTGTGTGTGTGTGTGTGTGTGTGTGTGTGTGTGTGTGTGTGTGTAAACTGCCGCAGTTGCTAGATGGTAGTGGGTAGAGAATAAGGCTTGAACCCTGTACATTGGGCCAAAGTGACAAGAGCCTAAATTCCCTACCCACCACCTTTTATAAAACATTTGCAGATTTTTGCCTCATATTTGTTCTTTTCCTCATAAAATCTGTGGTTTCTATATTTTTGTTACTTAACACAGCCAGTGGTGCAGTGGTAGCATTGTTGCCTGATAGCTACAGGTTATCTGTTTTGATTCTTGCCTGTGGTGCCTTCTGTGTTGAGTCTGCATGTCCTCCGTGGGTTTTCTCTGCTGTCCTTGATGGATATTTGTCCCTATTTTTGGACTTTATTCCCCCATTATTGGCTTTGTTCAGGTTTTTTGTGCCAAGGTTGAGAGCTATGGTGATAGCTTAACTCACTGAATATGTTTGTGGGCTGTATTCCCCCATTATTGACTTTGTTCAGGTGTTTTATGCTAAGATGTTGACAGCTATGGTGAGAACTGAATTCACTAAGTCGTAGCCATTTAAGCGTCAGTCTTCCTTTCTTTCATAAAACAGATGATTTGGCATAGTGGTATGTTGCTCTGACTGTTTTGAATAGGGTCCTGGATTCAGTACTTGGCAGTGAAATGTATGGTGATAACATAGCATTTTATTCTAACAACTTTCCAACATTATACAAGCAATGTTTAAAATGTGTCCCTATGTTTTGGTCTTTTGCCCCCCCCCCCCCATATTTTGGATTTTTCCAGATTTCTTGTACTGCAAAGTTCAGAGATGCAGCTGAATGTCAAGTAGATTTTACAAGAAGCTGAGAGCTGCAGGGGAACAAAAGTTTAGTGCTGCGTATGCTATGTCTGCTTGTGTTGTTAATAGCAAAATAGGTAGTATTCTTGCCTTTCTGATGCAAAAGGCTGTGGGTTCTACTCCCACAGTAGATAGATGCATTGTTCATACTGTATTGTAAAGGGGGTGGATGCTGCAGTCTTTTTTGGTGAAGATACCTAGTAACTATGAACCTGTTATCAGTTTGCCATCCATTCCCTATTGCAGTATTACTAGCTTATTGTTTTCTTAATGTAACATAGGCAATTTATTCATCAAGGGCAACAGGTACTTTATTTGTAGATGAAACAATGAAATATAAAGTTGCACAGTTACACAGTCTCCAACACCAAGCCACTGTGGTGCATGCAATGGTCATATCACTGTGTATTGTACATTAATAGAAGGGTAGGTCATCTACTATGAGAAGTGTCACCTCCATGTGTATGTGTGTTTCAGTGTATGTCCCCATGCAGCAGTGTGTGTGTGTGTGTCTGTGTGTGTGTGTGTGTGTGGGGGGGGGGGGGTCAGATGGCTGTAACATGTTTACGGCCTTTGAACCCAACACTGGCAATCATTGGCTAACAGCCCCTGCAATTATCATCCACTTCAATAGTAATGGCAGACACTGCCACACTACAGTACCGCTGTACTCTTTGTATTATGTATCCAGCACAATCATTCATAAGACCGTTCAGGTAGGGGTTGTGCTAAGCCCTCCGTCAGCTGCCCCATGTACAAGACTATGAGTCTATGTGCACTTCCAGCATGCAAAGCCAGACATGCATATGAGATAGCAGACACACATGCTGGTGATTGTCAGTTTAGACTAACACAGGCTGACCTGTGTCAGAATACATACCCTAAACCTGTCATACACAGTACCAGGCATACTCTCATCAATAGCATGATGGTTGAGTGTATGGGACAGAAATGGCAGGGGCAACAGGTGCTGATAGCTGAATCTGTTGCAGTTAAAGTAATGGTTAAGCTTGTGAGGGACCTAGTGCCACTACTCAAGTAGCCTCCTCTGTATGTGTGAGCCTGCGGTCCTACAAAACAACCAGGTGACATTTATGAAGGCTAGGTGGCTGTGTCAAGGGTATGTATGCAAGGTCACACTGTCTGCCACAATTGCCACTCATATACTGTTGGATGTAAACACACCCAGTAAACATGTACATATACAGCTGTACTTTGGCTATGAATAGGTCACTATTTCCACTCTACCTTACTCATCATTGCTACTGCCAACAGGCCCACAGCCTGCAGACACACAGACACCTGGAAAACAACCAGAATATAAAACATGACACTACAGGCAGTCAGCAGTAATAACAGCAATAGTGCATCATAGCTAAAAAGGTACATACACCTCGATGTGTATGCATATCTAATGCCAGCAGACAGCACCTTACACAGCATGACATTGCTACACTGTACTTCAGACCCATAGGAGCAAGTCCATACATCTATGGTATGGATAACAGGGTTGTAGCACAAGTATCATCACATGCACAGGGTGTCGTGTTGGATTGCCAGTGGCCTAGAATGGGCCATATGGACGGCATTGTGTGTGTGTGTGTGTGTGTGTGTGTGTGTGTGTGTGTGTGTGTGTGTGTGTGTGTGTGTGTGCGTGTGTGCGTGTGTGTGTGTGTGTGTGTGTGTGTGTGTGTGTGTGTGTGTGTGTGTGTTTCTGGAGGGGTGGTATTCAACTGGGCCATGCAGAGTAGCTGTGCATGCCTGGTGGTGACCAGCCTGTGATAGGGATGTGTGAGTATTTGTCTGCACACCATCAAGCCATGTTAATGGCTGACACAGGACTATGTTGGACAGCTGTGGACCACACATGGGAGGATGTATGGTTCACCATCTCCCAGCAGGGACACAGGAACTAGTTCTGCCAGGAGTATTACTGGCACCACCAAGCCCAAGGACAGATGCAGCACTACTAACCGCTTTTGACTGCTGTCTGCTGGATCCACATCCCTGACGGGACTGGCCAGGACAGAACAACGTGTCTATGGCCTGCTCTGATGTGGTTTGGACAGCACTTTCCCTTCAAAAATGCTGTTGGTACTGCCACAATGGGACAGTGAATGTGCACAGCCACGTGGATTCATAGCTGATCATATTGCTGACCTATGTCCACCTGGCCGATGGCCTTCTCCTACCACATGCTAAAGCATACTCTCATCAACTGCATGATGGTTGAGTGGATGGTACAGAAATGGTAGGGGCAACAGGTGCTGATAGCTGAAACTATTGCAGTTAAAGAAATGGCTTAGCTTGTGAGGGACCTAGTGCCACTACTCAAGTAACCGCCTCTGTGTGTGTGAGCCTGTGGTCCTACAGAACACCCAGGTGACATCTATGAAGGCTAGGTGGATGTGTCAAGGGTATGTATGCAAGGTCACACTGTCTGCCACAATTGCCCTTCACATACTGTTGCATGTAAACATACCCAGTAAACATGTACATATACAGCTGTACCTTGGCTATCCATAGGTCACTGTGTTTCCACTCTACCTTACTCATTATTGCTACTGTCAACAGACCCACAGCCTGCATTCACACAGACATCTGGAACACAACCAGAATATAGAACATGGCACTACAGTCAGTCAGCAGTACTACCAGTAATAGTGCATCATAGCTAACAAGGTACATACACCTCGATGTATATGTATAACCATGGCCAGCAGACAAAACCTTACACAGCATGATATTGCTGCACTGTACTATAGTTACCCTGTGCTTCAAATCCATAGGTGCATGTCTGTACATTTATGTTATGGATAACAGAGTTGTAGCACAAGTATCATCACATGCACAGGGTAAGGTGTTGGATTGCCAGAGGCCTTGGCTGGGCCATATGGCTGACATTGTATGTGTGCAAGTGTGTGTGTGTGTGTGTGTATGTGTGTGTGTGTCTGGAGGGGTGGTGTTCAACTGGGCCATGCAGAGGAGCTGTGCATGTCTGGGGGTGAAAGGCCTGTGATAGGGATGTGTGAGTGTTTGTCTGCACACCATCACGCTATGCGGATGTCCGACACAGGACTATGTTGTACAGCTGTGGACCATACATGGGAGGATGTATGGTTCACCATCTCCCGGCAGGGACACAGGACCTAGTTCTGCCAGGAGTTTCACTGGCACCACCAGGCCCAAGGACAGATGCAGCACTACTACCTGCTGTTGACTGCTGTCTGCTGGATCCACATCCCTGACAGGACTGGCCAGAAGAGAGCAACATGTCTATGGCCTGTCTAGTGTGGTGTGGACAGCACCCCCCCATTTAGTGCTGCTGTTGGTACTGCCACAATGATACTGTGAATGTGCACTGCCACGTGTACTCACAGCTGATCATATTGCTGACCTATGTCCACCTGGCCAATGGCCTTCTCCCACCACATGCTCAAGCATACTCACATCAACTGCATGATGGTTGAGTGGATGGGACAGAAATGGCAGGGGCAACAGGTGTTGATAGCTGAAGCTGTTTCAGTTACAGTAATTGCTAAGCTTGTGCGGGACCTAGTGCCACTACTTAAGTAACCTCCTCTGTATGTGTGAGCCTGCGGTCCTACAGAACACCCAGGTGACATCTATGAAGGCTAGGTGGCTGTGTCAAGGGTATGTATGCAAGGTCACACTGTCTGCCACAATTGCACCTCACATGCTGTTGCATGTAGACTCACCCAGTAAACATGTGCATATACAGCTGTACCTTGGCTATGAAAAGGTCACTGTGTTTCCACTCTGCCTTACTCATCATTGCTACTGTCAACAAGCCCACAGCTTGCAGACACACAGACACCTGGAACACAACCAGAATATAGAACATGACACTACAGTCAGTCAGCAATACTAACAGCAATAGTGCAACTTAGCTAACAAGGTACATACACCTCAATGTGTATGCATAACTACTGCTAGCAGACAGCACATTACACAACATGACATTGCTGCACTGTACTATAGTTACCCTGTGCTTCAAACCCATAGGAGCATGTCCTTACATCTATGGTATGGATAACAGGGTTGTGGCACAAGTATCATCACATGCACAGGGTGTGGTGTTGGATTGCCAGTGGCCTAGGCTGGGCCATATGGCTGACATTGTGTGTGTGTGTGTGTGTGTGTGTGTGTGTGTGTGTGTGTGTGTGTGTGCCTGGCATGGTGTTGTTCAACTGGGCCATGCAGAGGAGCTGTGCATGTCTCGTGGTGACAAGCCTGTGATAGGGATGTGTGTGTGTTTGTCTGCACACCATCAAGCCATGTGGATCCCCGACACAGGACTTTGTTGGACAGCTGTGGACCATACATGGGAGGTGTGATGACTGTGCCCTGGCCCAGCAATCAAGAAGCCTCAATCCTCACCACTAACACCAGGGAGGTCATCTCTTAGAAGAAGAAAAGATAACTAATACACACAGTAAAGTGTAGAAATATAAGTTGTAGAGTCTTCCACGAAACACACCAAATTCTCGATAAAACACAGGTTTATTAAGGATAAAAAGATAAGCACTTTCGCATGCTGGACTGCACGCTTCATCAGATCTAACACAATGAATTGTTCTAAGGCTTATATACAAAGATGTAAGTATCAGCTGATATAATTAATCAATTAAACAATATTATATCTAAATAGTTAATCAGCTGTCGAGCAGTCTTTGAAAATTCATTTAAAGTGCTAGTGCAACTATGCTTGAAGCATTCTGCTTAAAAACTCTTATATAAAACAAACTGTATTGAATAATACATTCAGATAAGCTTTTCATGACGCAATTAAAACTACATAAATATTATGTGGCTAAATAGCATATAAATGTATAAAAATATATAAAAATGTAAAGAACATAATAGTTTATGCATGACACTCATCCAGAAAAATACATAACATGTGCAACAATGTATAAACTAATGTATATTGTTCATGTCCTTATTAAATAGATATAAATATACATTTAATATGTATAAAAAATGTGCAAAGATATATAGAATGCATAGGAAATATTGAATTAAATACAATGTATGGGGACTTTGAAAAGGTTCAAATATGCTATACCTTATTGTGATTAATGTGGAATACATATGAAACCATATGCATTGATCTGAACAAAATTAATAGATAGATTCTACATGTAAAACTATGTATAGTGATCTAAACAAAATTAATGATTAAAAATGAAGAAACACCTTCCAAAAATCAGTAAGCATAAATACAAAACATGAAATATAAAACATGAAATATGAAACATAGAACTGGTATGTTCTATGTTAATAAGTATGAAATGTGTCATAGCCCCCTGGCTTGGGTATGGAATGGATGTGTGACATGGCAATAAATATGCATCAAAATGACAAGAAGGAAGGTATAAACAAAACCATCTAGATGATGCAAAGTGTAGTGATCTATATTAATCAGTGAAACTGATGACAGCATTAAAACAACATGCCTAATTAAATGAATTATATAACTAAATAGCCTCTAGCACTGGTTTCAAGGAGATATAGAGGTTTACACAGTAAAGTACAATTTCCCTTAAGTGCAGAGATCACAGTCAGGCTGGGGCTGGTTGCACCCTTGCTCTACAGGTCCCCAATAACACTGCCCACTGACACAGCTATAGGGTCCAGATCTCAGCCTAGCTGGCAAGCTAATCTCCAGAACCATCTCTGTCCAACCAGTGCTTCATGTCCCTGCCCAGGTAACTGACACACACCCACACCTTGAGATAAGTATTTATACAACTTCACAGATACTCCTGGGAAAGGTTGACACAGATGCTCCAGCTGTGCCCCTTTACCCAGACTATAGAGTAGTAATTCCTGCCACCACCAGCTTAATAATTATCAGCTACCCAAAGGCCCTTAAAAGGGTGTCCAATTATTACTGTGCAATATTATTATGCAAATGGTAATGTGACTCTTCAGTCTAAGGCTTTTTTAGAGTGGCCTAGTACAGTAAACTCTATAAATATGCAATGTAATCTAGGGCCTACTTCTCTACACAAATCAGCCACAGGTAAAGGTTTTTAAAATATTAAATAATAAATAATTAAAACACAAGACAATACTACTACACCGCAGAGATATCCAGGAGTTCAGAGATCATGCAGCAACTTAAAACAATACAGTAGGACAAGTCTGATGTCAAAGAAAAACACTTAATCTAACTTTCTAATCTTTAGCTAATCTTAAGAGAAAACACAGTGCTATAATCCTACTTACAGATATAAAGAGCATAAGCAGTGCTGGGTTGATGGTTCAAGACAAATGTTTCCAGTCCCTCACTGAACAATAGTTTTCAAACACACTCATAAACAGGTCTGCTAAGACCCACCTAGATTACATCATTTTGACACTTAAGTTTTCCCAGTATTCACATTACATCAATCTGACACTTAGTCTGAAGTTCCCAGGCCACAATCTGCATTATTTGGCAAGCTAACACCTGCTCAGGAAATTACAACAATAAAAGACATTTCACATGTAAACTCTAACAATTATTCCTTAAGTTAAGACAATAGAAAGAATGCATTCAGCCAGATGCTTCGGCACCACTTTTTTAGATAATTGTAACTTCAAAGAACATTTGAAATGCTTGGCTTGGTTTTCCTTGCAGCAGATGGCAATGTTGCAACAATGCTGAAGTTCACATTTTACATTGTTTTCTTTCATTTAAGAACACAAGCCTGAATTTTGGATTTATTTATACAAATGATATAATCATAGTCCTAAAAATCCCAATACCCTCCATGTTATCTCCCGATGCCATCTCTTTTCTCACTTATTCCACTACTGCCCTGCTAAACTATATTATATGATCTCTAGTTCACTGTAACACCCCTCTATTTATTAATCCCTATGAGCATTGTACTCAATATTTCTTTACCCATCTCTTGGAGCCTATAATATAATCTTTAATATTGTCCATGGAACCTGTGTCTTCACTAATCCACATACTACATGAATTACTCAAATTATAGCTAATTTTTAACTTGATGTCTCTTCTTACTATGTTATCCAAAATTTTTACTATGTAATGCAAACATAAATCTTGTTTTATTTATGTAGATGTTTTTTTTTTCTCCTTGAACTTTCTTGTAACTGATATGTTTAAACTTTTGATTACCTTACCATGTGATTTTGAAATCATTGAAATGTAACTCAAAGCCTTTTGTACTGTGGAGCCTTTCTCCCCGGGTCTCTGCTGAAAAGGGATATGTATCCAGTTGAACTAACCCGGTAAACAAATGTAAAATAAAATAAATAAATAAATAAATAAATGTATCAAATTCTATTTGACTAGGCTGGCAGCCTTCACCCATCTTTCCCCAATCTTCACAGGAGGATGTACAGTTCACCATCTCCTGGCAGAGACATGGGAACTAGTTCTGCCAGGAGTATCACAGGCACCACCATGCCCAAGGACAGATGCAGTACTACTACCCGCTGTTGACTGCTGTCTGCTGGATCTGCATCGCTGACGGGACTGGCTAGGACAGGACAAAGTGTCTATGGCCTGTTTCAGTGTGATGTGGACAGCAACCCCCCCTTCGGTACTGTTGTTGATACTACTACAACGGGACTGTGAATGTGCAGGGTCACGTGGACTCGCAGCTGATCATTTTGCTGATCTATGTCCACCTGGCCGATGCCCTGCTCCCACCACATGCTCAAGCACAGACATTGCATGGTGGAGCAGTCACAATGTCTCACCGCACTGTCTGTCCACAACATCGGCAAGATGACATATTGCATCAGAAATGCTGTGGAGGTTGTCACGCATGGCAGGAAGCACTGCATTCATGACCCTGAGCATCTGTCTGGTGTTGCAGTCAGTACACACCTGTGCCTCAGTGATGAACTGTAACATGCATCTGGTGACACCTGCTGTGGCACTTGCAACAGAGGCATGATTGTTTGCAGTCCTCCGTCTAGCTCCCCTGTCCATCTGCCTGTGTGTGACCTCACCTGCCTCTGGCTATGGTTGGTGTCTACACTCGCACTTGCCATAGTCAACACATTGGCCTGTTCCATGCCACCACCCAAAACCTGCCCAATATCCATGGCTGCTGGGGATTGGGTATGTGTGGACATACTGACTGTGTGTGGGGACATGGAGAGTGAAAATGGGACACCAATCAATGGCAGACTCAGGCACCAACAACCCCACATGTGCCTCACTATGACGACCATCATCATGGGAGTCTGTTAAGACACTGACATCAGGTTCTGAGGGGGAGAGACACCAACCCCTATATTCACCTGGAAGGAGAAGACAACATATGTAAATTAATACCCTGCAGTATTATGTTTGCTGATACACACACACACACACACACACACACACACACACACACACACACACACACACACACACACACAAACACACACACTCCTGGTACAGTCTGGCGCAACTTTGACACCTATGGGCCCTTCAGGGCAGACCATATGGTAGGTCTGCTTGCCACAATCCATCTGTTTCACAGCTACTGTAAGCACCACAACAAAGGGTGACCAATCTTACTGTGATGGGACTAGCAACAGAATGGTAATTGTGGCCAAGACCATGGCTCTTGGAATGAGCATACAGTGTCACTAGGAGCATATACACATAAGAGATGACTTACTGCTATACAGACCACATACAATGACAATGTGTAAAGATATGTGATGATAACTGATGAAGGAACAAGAATGTACACTATCACTGTAGTATCTCCATAGTTTAGACTCACAGGGATTCATCTCAGACAAAATTGCAGGACAGTCGGCAATACATACAGGAAACATGTAAAGTATTAGGTGCATAGCCTCATAAGATGATACCAGGCTGTTGGCCCTGATGCACTCATAAGCCTGGGCCAGACTTTTGCCCATGTCCTTTCAATGCCAGCACCTGTTTCCCCTGTCTAGCTGGGACACATGCAGGATCCCATGGGTGTCTCATCCATTTCCCATGCAGTTGTCCAGCTTCTTCTTCAAGAGGGCTATACACATACTCTGCTAGACATGGGGAAGGAATGTATTTTACAGACAGTGTATTGTGTGGGACACTACACTATCCCACTAGCAAGTACTATACATGTCACAGACCAGGTGAGGGCCTTGCAGGCATGTTGTCTGAGTGGGATTTGTCTTACAGATATGCAGAAATGCCATCAAGGCTGGATTGGAAATGGCCTTGCATGCCATACACAGGTCACCTCTGATCAGTCTTTATGACACTGAGTGCAGAGACAGGGCTTTCAGCCTATGTGTATAGGATAGGTGTTGCAGACTCTGGATTTGTCTGATCAGGAACCTCTGTGGTCCCTGTAACTGCTGCATTTGCTTGGCAAGGTACATGCCAAAGGAGCCATTGTACTTGGTAATGCGTCTGATAAGGGTGGAGTACAGGGATGTAGTGGCCTCCTGGTTCCTGGACGATATACCCATATTTGTGAGGTTGGCCATGTAGACAGCCTTCCATACAATGGTGGCCACATGGTGGGATACTTTCAGGTTGCTACCAACCTTGGTGCACAAGTCACCTCACACCTGATTACACGCTCAGCACATTATTACTGTTATAATTAGTGGGGATGAAATCTGCCATAGCAGGGAGAATGATGCATCTCCTGGCATTCAGTTTGAGGAAATGCTTCTTGCTCCAGTCAATTTGGGTGAGGCCCATTTGGAGGATGCTCACATCAGTAGGGGAATGTAAGACAGTGGCCAGCTTGCAAACATCTGTATACCTGGTCAGCCACAGACCACTGCTTTTTTCTTGTACCTCAGATACATATATCTCAAACAGTAGAGGGCCCCAGACTGATGCTTGGAGTACACTGGTCTGGAAGTCTCTACTACTAGAGGTTGGTTCCACTACTTTGACCAAGTGGGTACTATCATTGAGCCAGTTAGCTACCCATCTGGTAACATACAGGTTAGTGCCTAGCTGTGTAGGTGTATGTATCGTGGCCACTTGGGGATTGTTGTGTGGGGATTGGGATAGGTGAAGGTAGGCATTGTTCACCATCTTCCCGTCATCCATGTGTTTGTTGACCACTTCAGAGAAGTCGACCAGGTTTAACAGGCCTGATCTCCCTGTGGCAATACCACACTGTGTGGGCTCAGGCATTTTGAGGTTTCCAGTCTCCCTGTTCATAATGTCCTTGATATTGCCTTCTATGCCCTCACAGAGGTGGCTAGTTAGGCTGATGTGCATATGATTGGCTGGGTGTGTGGATTTCTCCACCTCTGTGTATAGGGATGACAGTGGCTGTCCCCTGTGCAGATGGGATGACACCAGTGCTCAGGCTTTGGTTGACTAAAGTGTGTAATGGAGCTGAGAGCTCATGCCTGAGTTCATGTAGGATGCAGCGAGGGATGGTATTAGGCCTATGGCAACTTCTGTTATTGTGTCTTTCGGCTTTTCCCAGTTAGGGGTCGCCAAAGCGGAACTCCAGTCCGCTAATGATTGGCAGTAGATGTTTACGTGCCGAGTTGCCAGCCCTGATGCACAACCTTCAACGAAGGTACACCCATTCATGAATGTCTCCACACAGAAGACGCTCTAGCTGAGAATCGAACAGGACAACATCTTACTGTGAGGCGACAATGCTACCGCAGCACCACCACCGCAGTTTGTTGCAATAATATGTACATGGCTGCTGTGTGAGCTAGGTGAAGGCCCATCATCTTCTAACATTGCTCACATATCCCAGAGGTGTATATTAGTAGTAACATTAAGTAGAAAGGGCTGCACTACATGATGTTGAGGGCCTGTACAACAGAGTGTGTATGTTGTGGTTTGACTGTGTCGTGAATCTCAACAGTTGGCTATTGTGAGGTCTGTGTAATGTATATGTGCCTGTGTGTGTGTGTGTCTGTGTGTGTGTGTGTGTGTGTGTGTGTGTGTGTGTGTGTGTGTGTGTGTGTGTGTGTGTGTGTGTGTGTGTGTACCAGGAAACCTTTCTAGTGGGGGTATTAATTTACATCTGCTGTCTTCCTTTCACCGTTGGACATGGTGATCATTGTCCCTCCCGCTCTGAATTTGATATCAGTGTCTCTGCAGACTCTGACAATGATAGTGGTCATAGTGAGGCACAGGTGCAGTTGTCAGGGGCTGAATCTGTGCCATCAGTTGGCATCCCACAGTCATCCACAATGTCCTCACACAGTCACAATGCCCACACATACCCCATCCACAGCAGCCACAGATAATGGACAGTTGGCAGGTGGTGGCATGGAACAGGCTTGTGTGGTGACTATGGCAAGAGTGAGTGTAGCCACTATCCATAGCCAGAGTGCAGGCATAGTCCCACATATGTGGCTGCACAAGGGTGCTTGAAGGAGGACTGCTGCTCATCAATCTGCTGTTGCAAGCTCCACAGCAGGTGTCACCAGACGCATGTTTCTGGCTGTCATGGATACACAGGCATGTAGTGAATGTAACACCAGACAAATACTCAGGGTCTTGGATGCAACTCTTCCTGGATTATGTGGTGACATACATGACCTTGTTGAGGCCACACATCAAAATAGTGAGGTCATTAATAGATGGTGGGGTGAGACCTTGGGAATTCACGATCATGGCATGCCTGTGCTAAAACGTCTGGTGGGAGATGGGCACAGCCATGTGGATGTATGTGAGCACAAACATCAGCTGAGAGTCTGCAGGGCATGTAAATTCAGTACCAACACTACTGAAGGGGGGGCTGTTGTCCACACCACAATGGAGCAGGCCATGGACATGTGGTCCCTGCTAGTCACATAGGGGACACAGATCCAGCAGACAGCAGTCACCATCGGGAAGCAGTACTGCATCTGGCCTTGGGGCTGGTGGTGCCAGTGAGACCCCTGGCAGGACCAGTTCCAGACAGTGAACTGTACACCCTGCCATGTATGGTCCACAGCTGTCCAACATACTCCTGTGTAGTGCAACCATATGGTGTGACTGTGTGCATACATACACACTTCTGTATCACAGGCAGGTCACCTCCAGACACACACAGCACCTCTGCACAGCCCATTTATACAATACCCCTGCAAACACACACACACACACACACACACACACACACACACACACACACACACACACACACACACACACATGTCAACAGTATGGTCCAGCTTCGGCCTCTGGCAAACCCACACCACACCCTGTGCATATGATGATACCTGTGCCACATCCCTGTCATCCATACCATCAATGCAGGAACATGCTAATATGGGTCTGATGCACCGGATGATTATAGTACAGTGTAGCTATGTAATGCTGTGTAAGGTGCTGTCTGCCTGCATTTGTTATGGGTATACATAAAAGTGTATATACATTATTAGCCATGATGCATTATTGCTGTTAGTACCACTGACTGAATGTAGTCTGACATGCTGTACTCTGTTTATGTGCCAGATGTCTGTTTGTCTGCAGGCTGCAGCCATGCAAACATTACCAATGTGGAGTATGGCAGAGTGGAAACACAGCGACCATGTCAGAGCTGAGGTACAGCTGTATAGGTACACATTTACCAGATCTACATAACAGTTATTGCATGTGCATCAGAGCTTGAAGGGCTGAAGGGTGTATGCAGGTAAGTCTATGGTGGTTGATGTCAACAGCCCTTGTAAAGTGGACAATGGTAAGTGTAGTGGGTGGAACACACCTCAGGTTGGTAAAACGCTCACCCCCAGAGGATACTGTTCCCACACTCACAGTCACTCAAACACACCAGGAGTGACCCATGCTATAGGAATGCAGGACTGCAGCCCCCAACCTGTAAGAAGAATAAAATAAATTCCCCCACTGCAGAAAATAAAAAAAAAAGTAAAACAAAATAGTACGAAGTCCTAGAACTCCACGCATGCATGCTTAGTTCCGGACTGCTATGTTAGGCAGTACAGAACTACACACACACACATTTGTGCTTCATTCCTGAGCTCCAGACTGCTCTATTAGGCAGTCTGGATGGGGAAGGCAGGGAACTCCACCCTGCCAGCCCATAGGTCTGTGCGTTAACAACCACACAGACCGGAAGAACACCAGACTGCATCACCCGCAGGCTGGAGCCTCCAGCCTATTAACGTCTCGCGGGGAGTCCCAGAAAGCTTGCAAGGGCAGGCTGCTATGGAGGACAAAAACAGGTGATCATCAGGCTGCTGCAGAATCACCATGGGACTAGCTGCCATATACAGAATCGCTGTCGCTCAATGGTGTGTGTGTACGGGGCGTAGCTGCTGCAGATATTGGACTTATCTGCCATGAATCGCTGCCGCTCATGGAGAAGTGTGTATGGGGACTTAGCTGCCATGAATCACTACTGCAGAATCGGACATAGCTGCCATGGAGTGTGTGTGTGTGTGTGTGTGTGTGTGTGTGTGTGTGTGTGTGTGTGTGTGTGTGTGTGTATGTGTGTGTGTAAACTGCCCCAGTTGCTAGATGGTAGTGGGTGTAGAATAAGGCTTGAACCCTGTACATTGGGCCCAAGTGACAAGAGCCTGAATTCCCTACCCACCACCTTTTGTAAAACATTTGCAGATTTTTGCCTCATATTTGTTCTGTTCCACATAAAATCTGTGGTTTCTATATTTTTGTTACTTAACACAGCCAGTGGTGCAGTGGTAGCATTGTTGCCTGATAGCTACAGGTTATCTGGTTTGATTCTTGCCTGTGGTGCCTTCTGTGTTGAGTCTGCATGTCCTCCGTGGGTTTTCTCTGCTGTCCTCAATGGATATTTGTCCCTATTTTTGGACTGTATTCCCCCCATTATTGGCTTTGTTCAGGTTTTTTGTGCCAAGGATGAGAGCTATGGTGATAACTTAACTCACTGAATATGTTTGGGGGCTGTATTCCCCCATTATTGGCTTTGTTCAGGTGTTTTATGCTAAGATGTTGACAGCTATGGTGAGAACTGAATTCACTAAATCGTAGCCATTTAAGTTTCAGTCTTCCTTTCTTTCATAAAACAGATGATTTGGCATAGTGGTATGACTGTTTTGCATAGGGTCCTGGATTCAGTACCTGGCAGTGAAATGTATGGTGACAACACAGCATTTTATTCTAACAACTTTCCAACATTATACAAGCAATGTTTAAAATGTGTCCCTATGTTTTGGTCTTTTGCCCCTCCCCCCCTATATTTTGGATTTTTCCAGATATCTTGTACTGCAAAGTTCAGAGATGCAGCTGAATGTCAAGTAGATTTTACAAGAAGCTGAGAGCTGCAGGGGAACAAAAGTTTAGTGCTGCATATGCTACGTCTGCTTGTGTTGTTAATAGGAAAATAGGTAGTGTACTTGCCTTTCTGATGCAGAAGGCTGTGGGTTCTACTCCCACAGTAGATATATGCATTGTTCATACTGTATTGTAAAGGGGGTGGATGCTGCAGTCTTTTTTGGTGAAGATACCTAGTAACTATGAACCTGTTATCAGTTTGCCATCCATTCCCTATTGCAATATTGCTAGCTTATCGTTTTCTTAATGCAACTTAGGCAATTTATTCATCAAGGGCAACAGGCACTTTATTTGTAGATGAAACAATGAAATATAAAATTGTTTGCTAGCACCAACCTCTTCATTAGTTAAATATTTCTTTAATGTGGAATATTTAGAGGACTTTTACTTCTTCAGAGATTGTGCATATTCTCTGATACTGGTGGACTGTAAAAGTTTGAGTAGACGTTTATGATAGAGATGTTCTGAATTGGGCAGTTTTGTCGTTATTGGTGTATGCATTTTGTTTCATTGTTTACTGGAAAAATGTTTTAAATTGGGCAATTTTTTCATCATTGGTGCATGTATTTTCTTTTATTGTTTACTGGAAAAATGTTCAAAACAAATTTAAAATGCCCTCTAACAAATATATTGTATTGTACAAGGAATATAATTTAATACAATCAGGAAGATGTATCAAAGACCATGTGTATGTTTCGTGTGCAAGGGACCTATGATTTGAAAACAGCCCAAAGTTAATCTTTATCTGCCACTGGCAAAATTTATTTTCTTTGAATGTGGGTTTCAATGAATGTGAGTTTCAAGGGCAGAGAAGTTTTAATGCTAAGTCTGTTTTCATTGTGAGATTGCATCACTTTATTTAGCAGATGTCTTAGTGTTTGTGCTGCAAAATGCAAAATAAAACTTTCAAATGAAGTCCAAATCATTGTAGAAGTAAATCAGTATACACATTAGTGTTTATGGTAAATGGGGTGAAATAGCCAAGTAATGGTTCATTGGAATAGCTGCAGGTGGGGAGGCTCCATTCAACCATGATTTTGTGAGGGGGAAGGGTGGCAAACTCAAAGACAGCCCCGGCTGAACTATACCTCTCAACTGTCCAGATTTTCAAAGAATGAATAGATTTTTGCTTCTTATTTTTTGGTTTGTTCCTCAAAAAATGTGTGGTTTTCTGGCAAATAATTTAGGAATTAAGTCACTAAATAATGACAGACACTGAGTTTCAGACTTCATAACTTTCAGAAAAATGCACGCTAAAGCAAGACCTGTTATTCTATCAATTGCTTCAGTTTATACATCAATTTATAGTACTGTTTATATGCTCCCCCAGTATATTTGGCCTTGTTCAGATTTCCTGCATTAACAGGTTGAGAGGTATGTGCAAATAAATTCCTTTATAGAATTAGGCATATCAAAACTCTCAACTGTCCCCGATTTTGGCTCAAAATGTTGCTCTTCCCCTAACCGTGGAGGGCTTATAATTAAGAAATAACTGTAATAATCAGAGTTATAGATTACTTTTATTTCAGAAATGCACGTAGATTATTTTATTTTGTCAGCTGCTCAAGTTAGCAGTACTGATATTAAAAAAGTATCCCTTCTTTGACAGCTTCCCAGCTGTATTGTGTGGCTATTTTTTATTTTTGCATCACATTTTTGGTCCATTTTTCATAAAATTGTGTTTTTTTGCAAATTAGTGGCAACTCATTAAAGACTGAAGTTAGAAAATAATGACAAACATTTGCGTTTCAGATTTTGTACCTTTCAGAAAATTCATATTAATGCAAGACCTACTATTATATTATCTTTCTAAGTTTATAAGATCAATATTTAAAATTTGTCCTTATTTTTGCCCCTTTGTCCCACTTCTATGTATGGCTTTTTCCATATTTCTTGTTCTGAGGTTGAGAGGTAAGTCAAATGTGTCAGGACCATCACAGTCAGCCAGTGACATTTTAAATTGTGACATATTTGTTGCACCCCACTCCCCCATGTAGTGACTCTGGATGTGTCCAATCAAGGCAAGGAACCGTTATGCAGTGTAAATGTGCAGAGTATCCCCCCATCCAAGGCAGACACAAGTGCTACTTTTATTCTGTCCTTGATTTTGAAGAATGTTCTGGTTTCTGTCATTTTTTTATACTGTTGATTTATGCTTATCATTACTCAGAAAGTGTCTGTTGCTCTGTGTTTAAGTAGCAATGCTTTAATGACCATCAGGTAAGCTTGTCTGAGATTGTAAAATGCAAGTAAGCTTTAATAAGCACACTGTTAAAGAATTTCCAACATTGAAAGCCTTTCTGTTGTTGCTATGCAGAGAATACTGTATAAGCCTTGGGTATTGAAATGCATATGACAGTATTTGTAATAAAGGACAGGATTAGATTATTTTAAGAAGCTCATTACATTTGTTGGAGACTTGCAGTCATCTTTGCAGGCTTTACCTGTAAACCAAACAGAATGCCATTCTATCATGTGTGGTCCATTATCTGTACAGTAATCCTGTAACCAATGTATCTTGAGCATGTTTCTTGTTTGCTTTTCATTTTTTACTTTGATCATGTTTTCCCCATGAAATAAGTAGATAGTTGTCAGGCAGCAGGTCTTTTTTGGATAAGAAACATTTTTACAAGTGGGGGTATCACAGAGATTGCTACTTTCAGCATGTTACTTGGTACTTTAATAAAGCTGAATATAAATTATAATTAGAACTGCAGTGCAAGGAGAAGTGGCTTGAGTTGAGTGCTGCTTGTTTTTCTTATACTTGATTTTGACTGGCAATCCAGTAATGTATTTAAAAAGTAATTTATTTTTTCATGCCTCACAACCTTTTTGTTTCCATCTAAATATTTTTTCTTCTACACTTCATTTTGTCTTGATTGGACTTTCATAATGATGGGTTGGCACGCAGGGCAGCATATTTAATTAAAGTTACAGCTCCTCCCCTTTCTAGTTGGCCTCACCCCTTCCAATTGACCCCACTCATTCACCTGTCTCCTGCAGCCCCCCTTTGATTTGAAGTCACCAGCCGCCACTGGCACACATACGCACAGGATCACAGTTGCCAGTGTTGAGTTTGGAACCCCTACCCCTCTAGTTAATGGTACTCCAGTGTTATGCGGTTATCGCAGGTGGCACAGAACTGATGACTGTTCCAATGTACCTGTAAAGTGAATAACATCACATGATCTTATGAGGTATGGCAATGGGGGGTGTACTGCATGTGGAAGGACTCATTAGACTGTCACCCATGAGTCTACACACTTACAAACACTGCTATACACACCAATGCACACACAATTACCAGTACTGACATTAACAGCCCTGCTTATCATGTTATTCATTCCATACTGTTACATAGCTGTTGCACATAGCATGGGGCTTATAGGGCTGTAGAGTGTCCACAAATACCTCTATGGTGGATGTGAACAGCGGCCTTTGTAAACTGGACCTTGGGACGTGTACTGGGAGTACCACACCCTAAAATTGTAAACCAAGGCCACCCAGTGGATATAGTTCTCACGCAAACACACACACATGATACTGTTCTTACACATACATGCAACCACACACATTTTCCAGAATTGACAATAGAACACTTACCTATCCAGTTACTGTTAATACAGTGTTATGTGTTTATCACATGGGTAACAAAGCCTACAGGGTGATGAGAGTCCCAAGGTAATTCCAAGGTGAACAACATCACCAGGCCTGGTAAAGTATAGAAATAGGTGATTTACTGGGTGATAATGGACCCAAAGTACTCGAACCTACAGGTATACACACTTACACAAATACACTCATATACACATTTTTCAGGACTGAGATTAGCAGCCCTGCCAATCTTGTTAGTCAGTATATACTGTTACATAGTTCCTGCATGTGACACAGGGTTTATTGGGCTGAAGAGTGTCAACAGATACCTGCATGGTTGATGAAGACAGCGCTTGTAAAGTGGAACTTGGGATGTGTACTGGGAGTACTCTGGCCTAAAAATATAAAACCCACCCCCAATGGATATAGTTTTCATTCAGTCACATACACAGGATATAGTTCTTGTATACACACACACACACATTTGCCAAGACTGAGATTAGAACGCCTACCTACCTAGTTATTGCTAATATATTGTTATGCATTTTTTGCATGGCCGTGGAACTTACAGCGGGAAGAGTGTCCCACAGTTCTAAGGTGAACAACATCATTCGCCCTTGTAAAATATAGAAATGGGCAGTGTACAGTGAGAGTGAAGCCTCAAAATGCTGCATCACACAAATATAAAAACAAACACTTACACACACATACACATTTGCCAGAACTCAGATTAGAGCCGCTACCTCTGTAGTCACTGGTACTATAGTGTTATGCATTTACCGCATGCGCCATGGAGCTTATAGGGTGAAGAGTGTCCCAATGTACCTATATAGGGAATAACATCACCAGCCCTTGTAAGGTATCGCAATGGTAGGTGCATTGTGTGAGAAGGGCCTCAGACTACTTTAACCCACATGTTTACACACTCACAAACACTTTTATAAACACTAATGCATGCATACATTTACCAGTACTGAGAGCCATAGGTTCATAGGTGTGTACTAGGGAAATGGCTATGGACCCTGTACAAGCCCAGCCCATGAGAATACCCTGGCATAGTGCCATTGACAATAGTCCCTAGTGTGTCTAACGAGTATAGCGACTGGAGTGATCCCCAGGGTGGGATTTATATTCCCCAACCACTCATCCAGATTTCTTTGGAAGAGGGCCAGTGAGGTGCTTTGCATGACATGTATGTGAAGTCTATTCCATAGTGTGGGCAGTCCCTGGGTTATGAACCTGTCCCTCCAGCATGTTCTGTTGATTGTGGAAATGGGGTTGAGGTCTCTGGGGCATGTGGTGTGGATGGATTGGCTTCTTTAGATGTATCATTCCTGACAGGGCTGGGTCTGACATGGCTTGGTAAGTCAGGCAGAGTTCACCTTTATGAAGCCAATATGAGACAGAGACTAGTTGGTGTAATTGGAGCCTGTCCATATAGGGCATATGTTTAAGGCCTAGGATCCTTCTTGTGAGGTATCTTTGCAGCCTCTCCAGTTGTTGCAGGTGTTCAGTGAGGTACATGCCAAATGGGCCATTGCACTCATTGATTGGCCTAACGAGGAGAGAGTAGATGTACACAATAATCTCTTACTTCCTGTATGCAACATACTTAGTAATGAGATGTGCCACATAGAAAGACTTTCTGAACACAGTGGCTCTGTGGTGGTCAACAGAGAGCTCGCTGTCAACCTGTGTTACCAGTTCTCTTATAACAACTTCAGTGTTCAGTGGACTACCATCAATGTGGTAATTCATGGGAACCATGTTGTTACCAAAGGGGATATCAGCACATTTTTTGACATTGAGCTTGAGTCCAGGGTTCTGACACCAGTCATAAGTGTCAGTGAGGACTTTGTGTAGGATGTCAACATCACATGGGGAGGTAATAATAGTACCCACCTTGCAATCATCTGCCAACATTGTCAGCCAGAGTCCCTATGTGTTGGGCTGGAGTTCAGATGTGTAGATCCCGAACACGAGGAGACCCAGGACTAAACCCTGTGTGACTCCACTTGTGACTGGTCAGCAGTCTGACATGGAGTCTGCTGCTTTCACACCATGGGTTCTATCTGTGAGCCAGTTTGCAAGCCACTTAGTGATATAGGGGTTGATGCTTAGCTGAGTGTGTTTGTCTATGATTCCTGCGTAGGGAATGGCATCCAAGGATTAGTAGGCCCACTTATCATATTTATTCCATACTGTTACATAGTTATTGCATGTGGCACAGAACTTATAGGGCTGCAGAGTGTCTACAGCTACCTCTAAAGTGGACGACAACAGTGGGCCTTGTAAAGTGGACATTGGGACATGAGCAAAAAATTGCAAAACTCACCCCCCAATGGATATGGTTCACACACACACACACACACACACACACACACACACACACACACACACACACACACACACACACACACACACTTGCCAGGACTGAAATTAGAACCCTAGCTATCTCATTACTGCTACTACAGTGTTATGTATTTATCACATACACCACACAGCTTATAGGGTGAAAGGTTTCCCAAGGTACTTCTAAGGTGAGGAACATCACTGGCCCTTGTAAAGTATGGCAATGAGTGATGCACTGGGTGAGAGAGGCCACAAAATACTTTAACCTACACATATATACACTTACACAGACAAATACACTCACACACACTTTTGCCAGGACTGAGATCAGAACCTCTGCCTAACTAGTTATTTGTACTACAGTGTTGCACAATTATCGCACATGACAGAGCTTGTAGGGCTATGGGCTGCCCAAAGGTACTTCTAAGGTGTCTGACATCAGCAGGACTGCTAAAGTCGGGCAATGGCAAGTGCACTGGGTATAAATGGGCTCAAAATCTTTAACCTAGAGACACACATACTTTTATACTTGCTAAGACTGAGATTAGAACCCTTACCTAATTAGTTATTTTGTACTAAAGTGTTACACAATTATCACACATTCCACAGAGCTTCTAAGGCTATAGGCTGCCCAGAGGTGCTTCTAAGGTGACTGACATCAGCAGAACTTCTAAACTAGAGCAATGGGATGTGCACTGAGTGTGAATGGGCTCAAAACCTTTAACCTACAGGCACACAAACACTTTTACATTTGCCAGGACTGAGATGTGAACCTCTACCTAACAATTTGTATTATAGTATTACCAATTATCGCAAGTGTCACAGAGCTTGCAGAGCTGCAGGCTGCCCAAAGGTACTTCTAAGGTGACTGACATCAGCAGGACTGCTAAAGTAGGGCAATGGGATGTGTACTGAGTGACAACTGGCTCAAAACCTTTAACCTACAGACACACACACAAACACACACAATTTTACATTTGCCAGGACTGAAATTACAACCCTACCTAAATAGTTATTTGTACTATAGTGTTATGCAGTTATCGCACACACCACAGAGCTTATATGGTAGAGGCCAGTCCAACAGTACTTCTACAGTGAATGACATCAGCAGATCTTGTGAAGCAGGGCAATGGGAGGTGTACTGGTTGGGAATGGACTAAAGCACTTATTTCCACACACACACAACCTCCCCCCACCACACACACACTTACATATGCTGGGACTGTGATTAGAACCCCCTACCTATCTAGTTATTTGCATGATAGTGTTATTTGGTTATCACATGTGCTATAGTGCTTACAGTACTGAATCCCCTCCAAAGGTACTTTTAAGGTGAATGACATTAGCAGATGTAAAGTAGAGCAATGGGAAGTGTACTGGGTGGGTAAGGCATCATGATACTTAGACCTAGACACACACACACACACACACACACACACACACACACACACACACACACACACACACACACACACACACACACACACACACACACACACACACAGGTAGGTGATGTGATATTCCACTTCAGTACCATCAGGCAATGAATCTCATCTTCATGCTGGCACGTGCCAGTGGTTACAACTGGTATGCAACTGTGTGCAGCAGGATATCACTCTATGCCATTCTACAGTGAATGACATCAGCAGATCTTGTGAAGTAGGGCAATGGGAGGTGTACTGGTTGGGAATGGACTAAAGCAATTATTTCCACACACACACACACACACACACACACACACACACACACACACACACACACACACACACACACACACATGGTTGTGCAGGATTCTTCTTACCTGAAAGGTCATATCCTGGTGTGGCCATACCTGTTAGCTGTACATATTCTCACAGATTATCCAGATTCATGCCTCATATATCTGGTCAGTTTTCCTTAACATTGTTGTTTTCTAGCAAGTTTGTTGCATGTATATGACTCACTCTGTGTGTGTGTCTCCCTGTGTGACTCACTCTATCACTGTATGTCCCTGTCTTCCTCATGTCTATGTGTGTGTATGCTTGACATATTGCAATATATTGCCCATATATATGTGTGTGTATCACACACAACAAATGCAGAAGTGCTACCTACAGCTGCCTGTGGGTAATCCTATCTAATGGGTGTGTATGGAGACAGTTAGGTTTACACAGCTGTGTGCATGCAAAGACAGTTGCACAATACAGAGATATATAGTCCGATGCAGTTTCAGACATGAGCTTCACTCATACATCTCAACTGTACAGATTTTCGCCGAATGTCCAAATTTTTGCCTCATATTTTTCGTCTTTTTCTCATAAAATTAAGGTTTTCTGGCAAATCCCTAGCAAATCATTAAGGGTTGAAGTCAGAAAATAATGACAGGCATTTGAGTTTCAGACTTCATAGCTTCAGAAAATTCATGCTAATGCAAAAGCTGTTATTTTATTAACTTTGTAAGTTTGCAAAAACCAAAATTTGAAATCCAAAAGTGTCCCTCTTTTGGAGACCTTTGTACCAGCAACGTTATTTATGGCTTTGTACATATTTCTTGCTCTTAGAGGTTGAGAGGTATGGATTCATGTCTCTAAATGTAGGACCATGCTCAGTATGACCTTCTATAGTAAATGTGGGAATTCATTCCAGGGATAGTTGCACTCCAGTCCAGGGTGTTGTGTGCTACAGCCATACCTTGCAACCTGTTTGTGCAAGATATTCTACAAAGAGCCAATATACAATGGGCCAAATTCATGTACTGTAACTATTGCTCTTATCAATGTATGAGTTGCTTGAGTTACAGAGTTTGTTATAACATACATTTTCTGACATATGAAATGTTTGACACAGTACTGTATAGTGTCATTACCTACTGACAGACATAATTGGATTACCAGAGAAATACAAGATGGATGATGCACAGACCTATATTTTGAGGTAAAGGCTAGAAATTCTTGCACAATCTGGCCAATTGGGAGGTGTGTCTAGGGCCAGTTGACTGATGAAGCTGTGTAAATGGTCCAGCACCTTGGTGATATGCTGGCTGGAGATCTACTGGTTGTGCAGGATTCTTCTTACCTGAAAAGTCATATCCTGGTGTGGCCATACCTGTTAGCTGTACATATTCTCACAGATTATCCAGATTCGTGCCTCATATATCTGGTCAGTTTCCCTTAACATTGTTGTTTTCTAGCATGTTTGTTGCAAATCACTCAGGGTTGCAGTCAGGGAATACTGACAAAACATTAGAGATTCAGACTTCACAACCTTCCTGACATCCATGCTGCTACATACCCCCTCTGTTATTCTATCAACTTTCTAACATTATGAGAGTAATATTTCAAATATGTCCCTATAGTTGGGCCATTATCCCACCATTATGTATGGCTTTGTCCAGATTTCTTCCCATACAAGTTTGAGAGGTATACTACTAGCATTTAGCAGCATGGTCTTACATTTGCATTTTGTTGACTGTGTTATGTTGGTAGTATGGACCCCATAACATTCCCTACAAAAGCACTATGGGTGAGGCATGGCCCTTTGCCACAGGCCTGTAGACCATGTGAGACTGATGCAGGCCATCTGTAGCAAGGCAGTGCGTTCTGTCACTCATATGTTCCCAGGCTGCCAGGCAGTGGACCCCCCTGGGGTGACAAAGTAAGCAACATAATACACTGCTGCGCTACTAGCCAACATACCTCTCTATGTATGTGAGACAGACATCTGGACTAAGCCATGAGTAATTGGGTGACAAAGGCCTAAATATATGGACCATTGTAATTGTTGGCCTTACAAGCCTGGAAGGGTGATACAATAACAGATTTTGCATTAGCATGCATTTTTATATATGGCATGAAGTCTGAGACACTACAATCCATCAATATTTTCTGACTTTAGACCATGGTTTGCCACTGATTTGCTAGACAACCACTATTTCAGACTAAAGGCACTACAAATATGATGCAAACCTGTGTACATTCTGTGAAAGGTCTGTGCAGTTGTGAGGTATGGGAGGTACTATGTAGGTTACTCCAGCCTGTGTACTGTTCAATATGTGGCACCCTGTACATGACCTGCCCGACTTCCTGGCAGTAATGGATATTGACATCTGGACAATGTGTACAACTCCCACCTTAGGTGTAGCTGACATGCAAAATACTTGGCAATGCATTTCATGGAACATGGCCCTGGCTACCACAGTACTGTACCAAGGCCACTAGGACACAGCAGTTGCTGGCCACATCCTGACAGTATTGCCACACATATGCATAGCTCATTGACGCCTGCATATTGTGGACATGCAACAAGTTATCCATGTTGATTGGGACAGCCCTAGCAATATGTGCTCTGCTGGTATTACCCTACAAACGTACATGTTACTGCATTTCTGTGTGAATATGGGTGTGGTGGAGCACACCTGTCAACAGGACACATTTGTACAGACTGTACTGATATTGGCTTTACATTTTGGTTCCATTTAACATGGTATTATGCCCTGTCTTGAAGAAAAGAGGCATATTACTAGAGACCACAGGTTAGATTGTACTGGCATACAATTGAGTTTCAGACTTCTTACCCTTCTGAGTCTTACTGCTGTGATATCACTCTGTAAGTATGTAGGGGGGTATTCCATAATTTTCATTATTTGTGTGCCTTTGTCATTCATTCCTTTATGGTTTTCTATGGCTGACTTGTGTGAGTCTTGGGGTGAGTATGGGATCCTGACAGTGACATCCATGCATATGACCTATGACCCCCACTTAGTTGGGCCCCCACATATACTGCAGTGGGATTTGTCACCTTAAATGATACTGCATAGTGTGGGGAAGCCAGTATTGTTCAGGCATTTCCTGGTGTCTTACATAGCTGTCCGTTGTCTGCTGCTGTCCCAGTAGGCCACTGCATTCCCTTGCATGCATGCAGCATTACCATAGATATGCTACCAAAACATGGTACTCCATTCATTTATTGTTAAGAAGACTGACTTACCTTGTGCCTGCAGCAGTTGTGAGGATGGTGCTTGATGGCTGCCTATGTTGGATGCACACAGTACACTGCCTATACATGGCAAGTTACAGGTAATGTGATGTGTGTGTCATCCATTTTACTGCATGTGTGAGTCAGAGAGAGGTATCAGTCCACGGGGTCCCTACAGTGTCAGTGTGTGTGTGTGTTATGCATTTCCTCTTTGTCAAGGGCTGAACATACTGGGCACGCCTCCATCTGCCTATAGGAGCAGGCTCAGAGGCTTCATCCTCTGACTTCCTCTGTGCCTGTGGGTACCTTGTTAATGGTGGTGAGCTGTGGGGCCCTTCCCCATGCTGTTCCTGCTGCAGCTGTTTCCACAGGATCATGTTGTGTAGCATGGTACATACTATGAACATGTGTGCACATGTGGCTGGAAAATACTGCAAGGCTCCAGCAGATATATCAAGGCAACAGAACCATGACTTGAGTATCCCAAACACACACTCTATAATGATCCTGGTTTGTGTGTGTGACTCATTATAGCATTCTTGAGTGGATGTGTGTGCATTTCTGATGGGTGTCATCATCCACAGCTCCATTGCATAGCCAGCATCTCCAACCAGATGGCCATATAGGATGTCCCCACTGGCAAATGCCTGGTACAGCTGTGACGAATGCCAGATGTGGGAGTCATGATAGCTTCCAGGGCTGCCAGCACATACATTCATGATAATGCCCTGGGCACTGCACATAACCTAGCTGTTGATGGAGGGAAAGCCCTTACAGTTTATGTAGACCCTACCCTGTTCACCGGGTGGTGCTTAGATGTGGATGTGCATGCAGTCTATCGCACCCAGTACCTCTGGGTGTTCTGCTACATGGTGGAAGAGACGTATATTGCTGGTCCACTCCTCAGGAGTGTTGGGGAAGTAAATGTGCTCACCAGCATGTGGTAGGACGGCATCCAGTAACTGGTGGAATACCCTGGATTTGTATGCCTGTGTGACCTACCATGATGTCCCCAGTAGGTCTTTGAAAAGTACTTGTAGCTAGTATTCTTAAGGCTATGCATACACTGGTATCCACTGGGATGGGTTCCCCTCTATTGGCTCTGGGTATGAGTTGAGGCCAGTACAGCTCAATGATTTGCTGCAGTATGTCTCTGTCCACCCTATAGCACCCTACTTTCTCCAGATCATGTAGCTTCTGATAAGTTACCCTGGGTCTGGCAGCCCTCAAGCACCGTCCTCACAACTACTGCAGAAACAATGTAAGTAGTCTTATTAACAATAAATGAATGGATTAGTATGTTTTGTTAGCATATCTTTGGCAGTGCTGCATGCATGCAAGGGAATGGGATGGCCTACTGGGGTAGCAGCACACAACTGAAAGCTATGTGGGACACCAGGAAATGCCTGCACAATACTGGATTCCCCACACTATGCATTATCATTTAAGGTGACAAATCCCACTGCAGTATATGTGTGGAGACAACTAACTGGGGGTCATAGGTCATAGGCATGGATGTCAGTGTTGAGGTCCCATACCCTCTCCTCACACCACACAGCAAGTAGCTGTAGAAAACCAGAAAGAAATGTCTGGTAAAGGCACACAAATGGCGGCAATGTTGAATTACTCCCTACGGACTCACACAGTGATAGCACAGCAGGACTCACAGTTACAGTAAGGCTATGAAGGTTAAGAAGTCTGAAACTCAAATGTATACCATTACAATCTGACCTGTGCTCTTTATTGATGTGCCTCTAGTCCCCAAGATAGGGCACAATAGTATGGTAAATGGAACCAAAATGTAAAGCAAATATCAGCACAGTCTGTGCAAATGTGTACAGCTGACAGGTGTGTGTCCCTCCATATACCCACAGAAATGCAGTAACATGTATGTTTCCAGGGAAATAGCAGCATAGCATACATTGACAGGGCTGTACCAATACACATGAGAACATGTTGCCTGTCCACAATATGGAGGGGTCAATGAGCTATGTGTATGTGTGGTTAATACTGTCAGGATCTGGCCAGCACGTTCTCCTGGCATTTGTCTTGTAGTGCCATAGGTACAGTGCTGTCATTGACAGGGCCATATGCAGATAACTGCAGTGCCAACTTTTATGCATGTCAGTGACACCCACTGCTCTGCCACTGACATACCTGGAAGTCTCAGTGCTATGTGGACATCTTATAGGACGTGTAGCCGAGTTGCTAAGGCTTTTGTGAATATAAATGCTTTTTAGTACTGTTGCCAGTGGTTATTCTCAATAATCCTTTTTTCTTTTGTTTGCTTTTACATATAATGGACATGCTTGCACAGTAGAATGCACTCTGTATCCACACCCACAACTCCCAACCTCTGACAGCAAGGTGTCTGGTCAAGGGCAGAAATAAAAGTGGAGCAAAGGCACAATGATAGGCATGTGTTGTAAATATTGCCCTTACATACTGAGAAAGTTGGTAGGGTGAGGGGATTGCCATAGTGGGAATTGTCTGAAGGTTATGCAGTCTGAAAAAGTAAAGTCATTATTTTGTAACATCACTCTTCAATTATATGAAACTAACTTGCTATAAAACCACAAGTATATGTAGACATGATGAAACCTCTAGCCTAACACCTGGACAACCTGCAAAAAAACTGTACAGGTGAGAGGTATGGCCACACAAGGATATGACATCTCCGGTTAGAAAGATACCACACAAGCAGGAGATCTCCAGCCAGTATATCACTAGGTTGCTGGACTGTTTACACAGCAAGTCATCATGCAACTGGCTGTATCCACACCTCACAAATGGTCTTGTTGGGCAAGTATGTACATAGCTGCCTCATGCTATTGGTCTATGCAGCATACAACTAGTATTCCTCTGGTAAAGCAAATTGATGATCTGAAGATGTCTGGCACTAGGTAATGGCACAATACATTGCACAGCAGACTACAGATATGTCAGAAAAGGTCTACTAAACAAACCCAGTACCCTGAGGAAAGTCCTTTGTACTCCTGAGAGGTATGGCTGTAGCACACAAAACCCTGGACTAGAATACACCTATCTCTGGAATGGAGTCCCACTCTAACTATAGAAGGTCACACTGGGCATGCTCCTACACTTAGAGAATCATAAGACATGTTGGAACCCACATCGGAATATATGACTGTATTGAGTATATATGTTTGTGCATACAGACAGCTATGTGCACCTTAAATGTCCCCATACACATGGATCAGACAGAATTACTCTCAGCTAGCTGTAGGTGGCCCATATGTGATATATCTGCAACTGATGCATGAGATACACACACACACACACACACACATATATATATATATATATATATATATATATATATATATATATATATATATATATATATATGTATATATATATGGGCAACAGATAACATATGTCAAGCATACACACACATAGATGTGGGGAAGTGAGAGACAGACAGTGATAGAGAGAGGCACACAGGGGGAAATGGACAGAGAGAGTCACACACACACAGATACCATGAATATCATACAGTGATGTCTTGCTGTGGACAGTGACATACCAGTTGTAAACAGTTGCACATGCCAGCATAAAAGGTGAGCCTCATTGTATAATAGTACTGAGGTTGGGTTTATAATATCGCATCACCAGCCTGTGTGTGTGTGTCCATATATCTAAGCATTAGGAGACTGTTTACACTCAGTACACTTCACATTGCCCTATTTCACAAGATCTGCTGCTGTCATTCACCTTAGAAGTACACCTATCACCCCTATAAACTCTGTAGCATGTGCGATAACTGTGTAACACTATAGTAAAAATAATTAGATAGGTAGGAGATCTAATCTCAATACTGACAACTTTGTGTGTGTGTGTGTGTGTGTGTGTGTGTGTGTGTGTGTGTGTGTGTGTGTGTGTGTGTGTGTGTGTGTGTGTGTGTGTGTGTGTGTGTGTTGAGAATCATATCATGTGTGGGTTATACCATTTTGAGTTGTGTACCAACCTGTACACTTCCCATCACCCAACTTTACAAGACCTGCTGATGTCATTCACCTTAGAAGTACCTTGGGACAAATTGAAATCATATAAGCTCCATGGCACGTCTGATAACTGCGTAACACTATAGTAAACATAACTAGATAGGTAGGGGTTCTAATTTCAATACTGGCAACTGTGTGTGTGTGTTTGGGTTGAGAATCATATTCTGTGTGGGTTATACCATTTTAATGTGTGTACCATCCAGTACTGCGGTGGTGGTGCTGCGGTAGCATTGTCGCCTCATAGCAAGATGTTGTCCCGTTCGATTCTCAGATAGAGCGTCTTCTGTGTGGAGGCATATGTGAATGGGGCATGCCTTCATTGAAGGTTGTGCATCAGGGCTGGTAACCCGGTATGTAAAAATCCACTACCAATCATTAGCGGACCGGAGTTCCGCTGTGGCGACCCCTAACCGGGAAAAGCTGAAAGACACAAACAAACAAATGTGTGTACCATCCACGCCTGTTTGCAACCCATATGTGGTCTGTGTCCCATAACAATGGCCATGTATGTGATATTGTTGCCAAATAGGTCACAGTTAGTGTACTGACACACATGCCAGCATCAGATATCATACCTGACTGAAACATCATGCTGATACAATGTCTGTTACCTATCACTTGTTCAGGCTTGTAGGAGCAGTACATGACTCCACATGCTATTTCTGGTGTGTTATCTCACCATCCATGAAGGCTTTCACAACATTATATGTTGTAAGAGGTAGTGGGTTATGTCCAAAGCATATAATCTATGTGGGGCATGTCATGTGTATGTAGCACTATAGTACATTAAAGTGGATATGTAGGTTTATGAATCTGTCCATTGCCAACTGTGTTTGTGTTACTGTATGCACATCCCCTGTGTCAGTCTTTACTATGTTCATGCAAAATATATACCATTCTGCTCCCTGTTCCACCCTGTGAACTCAGGAATGCATACCACAAACCTGTTACACACAGTACCATGCATGCTCTCACCAACTGGGTCAGGGTTGAGTGTATGGGAAAGAATGGAAGGGGCACCAGGTGCTGACATGTGAACCTGTTGCAGTCAGTCTAATCACTAAGCTGGTGACGGACCTACTGACAGTACTCCAGTAACCTGTTCCATATGTATGAGCCTGTGGTACTACACAACACTGAGGTGACATGTCTGAAGGCTACCTGTCTGTGACAAGGGCTTTGTATGCCAGGTCACACTGTCCAACAACAGAGTCCATCACACACTATTGCATGCATACACACCTGGTAAACATACATATAAAGCTGTACCTTGGCTATGAAATGGTCTGTGTATTTACACTCTGCCCTACTCCACATTGGTAATGTCTGCAGGACCACAGCTGACTGACACACAGACACCTGGAACACAAACAGAACATAGCATGTTAAACTGCATTCAGTCAGTGGTACTAACAGCCAATAATGCACCATGGCTAATAAGGTACGAACACGTTTATGTGTACCCATAACAAATGCAAGCAGACAGCACCTTACACAGTATTATATAGCTACGCTGTACTATATTGGACCCATATTAGCCTGTCCCTGCATCAATGGTATGGATGAAAGGGATGTGGCAAAGGTATCATCATATGCACAGGGTGTGGTGTGGGTTTGCCACAGGCCTAGGCTGGGCCATATGGTTGACATCCATGGCTGTGTGTTTGGATGGGTATTGATAGATGGGCTGCACAGTGGTGCTGTGTGTGTCAGGAGGTGACCTGTCTGTGATACAGATGTGTGTATGTATGTATGCATACAGTCACACCATGTGGCTGCCCTACACAGTAGTATGATGGACAGCTGTGGACCGTACATGGCAGGGTGTCCAGTTCACCATCTCCAGCCATGGACATGTGAACTGGTCCTGCCAGTGCTCTCAGTGGAACCAACAGGCCCAAGGCCAGATGCAGTACTGCTTCCTGATGGTGAATGCTGTCTGCTGGATCCATGTCCCTGACGGGACCAGGCAGGACCACATGCCTGTGGCCTGCTCTGCTGTGATGTGGACAGCAATCCCCCTTCAGTAGTGCTGGTTTCACTGCCACTACAGGCGAGTGAAGGTGCATGACACTGTAGACTCTCAGCTGCTGTTGGTGCTGACCTACATCCACGTGGCCAATGCTCATCTCCCACCACACACTCTAGTACAGACATGCCATGGTCAAGGATTGCCAAGGTCTCACCCCACCGACTATTCATGACATCAGTATTTTGGCATGTGGCCTCAACAAGGTCATGTATGCTGCCACGTAAATCAGCAAGAGTTGCATCCACCACCCTGAGTATTTGTATGGTGTTGTGTTCATTACATGCACATGCATCCATGACAGCCTGAAACATGCGTCTGGTGACACCTGCTGTGGCACTTGTGACAGTTGCTTGAAGAGTAGCAGTCCTCCTCCAAGCACCCTTGTCCATCCTTCTGTGTGGGACCTCGCCTGTACTCTGACTATGGACAGTGTCTACACTCACACTTGCCATAGTCACCACACTAGCCTGTTCCATGCCACCACTGGCCAATTGTCCATCATCTGTGGCTGCTGGGGATGGGGCACATGTGTGCATTGTGACTGTGTGCGTAGACATTGTGGATGAATGTGGGATGCCAACCGATGTCACAGATTCAGCCCCTGGTAACACTACCTGTGCGTGAATATGACCATCATCATTTCCAGAGTCTGCAGAGACACTGACATCAGATACTGAGTGGGAGGGACCCAGACCACCATGACCACCTGTGTGAGAAAGGCAACATATGTAAATTAATACCTGCACTATACTGTTTGCTGCTACACACGCACACATGCATGCACACACAAGGAGGCACACACATACAGGTGAGGTGGCAGACAGGCATTACACAGATCTCACAATAGCCAACTGGTGACATTCACAGTGCAGTCAGACCACTATATACACACCCTGGACAGGCCCTCACCATCATGCAGTGCAACCCTTTCCACTTCCTGTTACAACTTATATACACCTCTGTGATATGTGAGTACTGTTAATAGGTGATGGGCCTTCAAGTAAAACACACTACACCCATGTACACATAATTCCTGTTCACCTGTATAGCACAGTGGCAACTCCTACAGATCATACCTCTCAAATGTGCAGAGTGTCGCTGAATGTCTACATGTGTGGCTCATATTTCTGGACTGTTTGTCATAAATCCTGTATTTGTCTGAGATCACTGGGATGATATGAGGACTGGTATCACTATTTAATAACATATTTTGAGTCTCACACTTCAAACTCTGCAGTACATGTATGTTACAACAGAACCAGTTACACTAACAACCTACTAAGCTTACAATGGATAAGTGTAGACACCCCTGTTAACATGCCAGGTTTGTCTGATATATAACATGAGACCACAGAAATCATGTAATAACATTTCCCACCTTTAATGTGACCTATAACCTGTGCAATCCAGTTGAAGAACAAACACATCAGTTAGAGGTAACATAGACGTTTAAATATGTACAATAGGCTGGTTGCATGGCTTGCACACCCTTAAACTAATACTCTGTTAAAGCACCTTTTGATTTCATAACAGCAGTCAGTCCTCTTGGCAAGGTGTGTATCAGCATGGCACATCTTGACTTAGCAATATTTGCACACTCTCCCTTGCAGAAGCCCTCCAACTCTTTCAGATTTTGAGGGCATCACTTCTGCACAGGCCTCCTCAGGGCACCGCACAGATTCTCTATTTGATGTATGTGTGGACTGTGGCTGGGCCATTCCAAAACGTTGATTCGCTTCTGGTGAACACATTCTTTTATGGATTTTGATGTATGGTATAGGTCAGTGTTGTGTGGAAAGGTGCAAGTCCTCTTCATCCATAGCTTTCTTGCAGTCACATGATGATTTTAGGCCAAAAGGGACTGGTATTTTGACCTGTTCCCAATCCCCTCCACCTTAGCTACAGGCCCACTACTAGCTTATGAACAGCAACCCAAAGCAGGAAGCTGACATCACCATGCTTCACCATGGGGATGGTGTTCTTTTGGTGATGCATAGTGTTGTTCTTGTGCCAGACAAACCTTTTGGTATTGTGGCCAAAAAGTGCAACTTTGGACTCATTACACCATAACACATTTCTCCACATGCTATTGGGGGATCTGATGTATATTTCTTGAGAAATTCTCCAGACCTGGATATTGTTATGTGTGGGAGAAGGCTTCCATCTTCCAAACCTACCCCATAGGCCAGAAATGTGGAGAATATGGGAGATTGTTGTCATATGTAGTACACAACTGGTACTTGCCAGGGATTGCAGCAACTCCTGTAGTGTTGCTGTAGGTCTCATGGCAGCCTCCCTGACCAGTTTGGGTCTTGTCTTTTCCACACATTTGGTGGGATGTCCAGTTATTTGCATTGTCACTGTTGCCCCATATTTCCTCCATCATTTGATGACTGTCTTCACTGTGTTCCATGGTATATGCAATGCTGTAGAAATGTGAGTGTACTCTTCTCTGGGCTGATGCCTTTCACAAATGAGATCCCTTTGCTGCTTTGTAAGCTGTATGTGAACTACAGCTGTTGCTGTAGCAGCCAACTGAGTACATTTGGGTTAATCTTGGTAGGACAGCTGACAGTTATTTGCTGTTAATCAAAGAGTCTCTGTAATTGATGGCAGGTGTGTACCCAAGAAGATGTAATGCTGTAATAATATCGGAAGTTGCTTCAACACAGTATTAGCTTCAGCATGTGCACACGTGTACATCTAACTTCTAAGTTTTTTATGTGTCATAATTGTTCCCCTAACATATTTGTTTGTTTTACAATTGAATTGTACAGGTTATTGGTCACATGAATGGTTGCAAGGGTTCAGAAATGTATTATTGTGATCTCATTTTTGTATTTCACAAATACCTGACATTCTAACAGGTGTGTACACCATTTATATGCACTGTATAACACTAATTTACAAAATATGTCCCTAGTTTGGGGCCTTCATCCCCCCCATTTTGTCAGTCTATGTCCAGATTTCTTGCAATAACAGGTCGTGCTGTATGCTACAGATTTGTGACATCATCTGCAAATAGGCCCCTGTGATGACCACTGTGATTCAATGCAGTAAACCCCACCACAAATGAACATGCAGATTTTGCAAAATAGATGAGAGTAACAGTTGTGTGCATGGTCACATGCATGACCTTAACATTCCTGGGGTACTGGTGAGCCACAACAGGAAAATCCCATACTTCCTGGCTTCTGGCTGCTATCCCACATGCAGACCAGAGGGACCTATGTAGTTGTGGGGGAGAGGTATTGTCAGCAGACTCACATTTGGCATTGGTACAATATGAATGCTACGTGTCTGCACAGGTACAGTACAAGCTATGATAGTACACAATTTGCTGCCCCTCACCATAGATGTGCACTTATGTGCATTATTAAATGCCACTCACAAATGTAGTTTGAACTGACATATGCATCTAGATACTCTATTTAAGACAGTATGACTGCTACATGATTAAATTGATGTGCACTGTGGCCTTACCTGGATGCTCCTCTCCTGTTGCCTGGGTGCCACCCACCTTCATGACTGATGTTTCGTGTGTTGGTTGTTGTGTGGGGGCTGCCCCAAGGTTGGCTCCTCTGTTACCATAAGTGGGGCCTGTGTGGCTGGACCCCCACCTGTAGCAGTATGGTCCCTGGCCACAACATATCAGGTTAGTTGCCCAATGCCTGACCTGATCCTATGTGCAGCCATGGTGGCCCAAGGTGTTCACTCTGTGGACACGGTCATCCCACAGGGTAGTCTGCTCCCACAAATTATGTCATCTCCAGCCAAACATATTGCTTCAGTAATAGCTGCATTCTCCTCTGCAGTGTATGCTGGCTGAAGCTGCATGCCACCTGGAAGACATAAACTGGGAAATACCTCACAGGACCTCAGACATTGCCCAGAGTGAATACACAGAGCCAGCACATCAATATTGCCTATCATTAGGCACCACTTACAACCACATCATAGCCTTGTCATCTATCAGCAAGGTATGAACCTGCATTGCACTCCTGATCCTGATGTGTCATGTTCCCCACAATGAGGGCCAGTACATTGCATAAAACAATACTCATCATTCACATTTGTGTAGAGGGATGACAGTGGCCGTCTTCCTTGCAGATGGGATGTCAATGGTGCTCAGGCTTTGCTTGCATACAGTGTGTAATGGAGCTAGAAGCATATGCCTGAGTTCATGTAGGATGCAGATAGGAATGTTCTCAGGTCCCATGGAGACTTGTTTTGTTGACTTTGATTAGGCAGTAAGCATCTGCTCCCTGAAGATGAGGGGAGGGGTGTGGGTGGTGTGCATATCCATCTACACTGATGATGAGCCGGGGGTGATGTTTGCCCTAAACCTGTCTGCAGCAGGTTGTCTATAGCTATGGTGTATGTGTATGTGGTGTGACTGACCACCATTACAGGGTGGGTTGGGTTGTTCCCTCTGAGAATGCAGACATATGTGAAGACGGTCTTGTGATTGCCCTTGGTGGATGTGTCCAATTTTTACTCATAGTTAGCCTTACAGTAATCCATCTGTGACCTTATATGCTCATTCAGACAAAGGTTGACTCATTGCCAAGTTGGTGCTTGCTCTTACTTTGACCTGTACAGCCAATATAGTGACCAATTATATGGTTTGTGTATTGCTGCTGTCCAGCAAAGGGGATTATTCTACTTTGGTGGAGGCAGGTTTTACAGGTAAGGTATTGCTGACTCCATGCAGCTATGCAGGTGGTCATATGGCTATTTATAGTAGGCATGGAAGCAAGGTCATAACAAAGTTGGACACCTCTCCAATTTCAACCTGATAATCGGGTCTATATTAGAACAATGAACTTTCAAAATTTCGAGTGTTCTTATACTGAACCCCATTAATCGAAAATTTAAAACATCGAACATACAGAAGAGCAAATTTTTTCCTAGGGAATAAATTTGCTTTTCCAAAACACATACACACAACACAAGCACACCAAACAAACAGCAAGTCACACACATACACCTAAACTCTTACACCTAACCCTACACTAAACTATACATACACCAATAACTATCCACTTACCTTAACCCAAACCCTAACCCAAAGGTCTGTCACTATCACACAGTCTCCTCAACTGTGCCCTAACCCTAACTCTCCTACCCTGCCCTAAACCTCACGTCCACGTACTCGCACACTTACCTAACCCACCCTAACCCTCACGTCCACACAATCGCACACTTACCTGAACCTGACCCATAACTTTCCAACACAGCACTGAAAATACCAAAGCAACAGAAATGGACAACCAAATTATTTCCCTAGGAAAAACATTTGGTTTTCTGTTTCTTCGATATTTTCAGTGTTCGCTGAAAATGGGTCGATATTAGAACACTTGAAATTTTGAAAGTTCGGTGTTCTAATATAGACCCTGATAATCATGCTTATTCTAGTACCAATGTCTGTGTCAGGCAATGCAACAACCAGTAGTTGTAGAAATCTAACTCTTTTGGATGCACAGAAACTGAGATAACATGTGCACGATATGTACAGCTTATTTACCTGACATTTTGCATCCCATGTCTGTTGTTATGAGGCAGCCAGGTACACCTACTCATACATAGATGTGCAGAAGTAATACCTGATGTACATTTCTGTTCTATATCAGTATGGCACACTGTATTTACACTCTTGCTGCTCAGTCATTCCTGTCAACCTGTTAGAGTAGGACATCTGGAAGATGTCACACATACATGGGGGTGATGGAACAAAATTTGTGACACTTTCTTAATAGTTCTGTAACACACTTAAGTCATTTGATAATGTAGTAGCCTTTGCATTCACAGACATACCCTGAAGGATGTCCAATGCTCATATGGCAGCAAGAGAGGAGAAAGGCTAGAACTGTGCTAGTGAGGGTAGGAACATTTAATGTTGGCATTATGGCTGATATGGAGACAGAGCTAGCTGATATGATGGACAGAAGGAAGGTTGATATATTGTGTGTGTAAGAGACCAGACGGAATGGGCATAAGGGTAGGTGTATTGCAGTCTGGTCCAAATAGTTCTATCATGGTGTGTGTGGATTGGAGAAGAAGTGGTGTAGGGGTTACCCTGAAGGAACAGTATGGCAAGAGTGTTTTTGAGGTGAAAAGAGTGTCAAATAGAGTGATGTTAATGAAGCTGGAAATTGATGGTGTAATGATGACTGCTGTTAGTGCATATGCTCCATTAGTTGCATGTGCGATGGATGAGACAGAAATATTTTGGATGAAGTGATGATGACTGTACCCAAGGGTGAGAGAGTGGTGATTGGAGCAGATTTCAATGGGCATGTTGGTGAAGAAAACAGAGGGGATGCGGAAGTGATGGGTAGGTATGGTGTTAAGCAAAGGAATGCAGTAGGTGAGATGGTGGTGGAGTTTGCAAAAAGGATGGACATGACTGTGGTGAATACATATTTTAACAAGACAGAGGAGCATAGGGTGACATATAAGAGTGGAGAAAGATGCACACAGGTGGATTATCTCCTATGCAGGAGGGCCTGTTTGAAGGAAATTGGAGACTGTAAAGTGGTGACAGGGGAAAGTGTAGTTAGGCAGGATGGAATCTTGGTCTGTGAAATGACGTTGGTGATCAAAAAGAGGAGGAGGAGTGTGAGGGCAGCACCCAGGATCAAATAGTGGAAACTGAAAAAGGGTGATTGTGAGGCTGAGTTCAAGGAAGAGTTAAAACAGGCAGTGGGTGGCAGTAAAGAGGTAACGAATATCTGGGTAACTACAGCACAGCTAGTAAGAGAGACAACTAGAAAGGTGCTTGGTGTGACATCTGGACAGAGGAAGGAGGACAAGGAGACCTGGTGGTGGAATGGGGAAGTAAAAATACAGTGAAAGAGGTTGGCAAAGAAGAAGTGGGACTGTCAGAGAGATGAAGAAAGTAGACAGGAGTATAAGGAGATAAGGTGCATTGCAAAGAGAGAGGTGGCAACACCTAAGTATGAGGCATTTGAAGGATTGTATGAAAGGTTGGACACTAAAAATGGAGAATAGGACTTGTACCAATTGGCTAGAAAGCAGGACTGATCTAGGAAGGATGTGTAGCAGATAAGGGTCATAAAGGATAATGAGGGAAACATATTCACAAGCGAGGAGAGTGTGTTGAGCAGATGGAAAGAGTACTTTGAGGGGCTGTTGAATGAAGAGAATTACAGATGAGAGAGAGAGAGAGAGAGAGAAGGTGGGATTATGTGGTTATGGTGAATCAGGAAGAGCAATGGATTAGCAAGGAGGAAGTAAGGATAGCTATGAAGAGGATTAAGAATGGAAAGGCTGTTGGTCCAAATTACATACCTGTGGAGACATGGAGGTGTTTAGGAGAAATGGCAGTGGTCTTTTTAACCATATTGCATTTTGTAATCTTGTAAAGTGAAAGGTTGTATGAGGGGTGAAGAAAAAGTGTTTGGGTACTTATTATAAGAATAAGGGTGATGTGCAGAGCTGTAGTAACTACACAGGGATAACACTGATCAGTCACAGCATGAAGTTATGGGAAAGAGTAGTGGAAGCTAGGTTAAAAAGAGGTGAGGATTAGTGATCAGCAGTATGGTTTCATGCCAGAAAAAAGCAGTCCAGATACAATGTTTGCTCTGAGAAATTCGATGGAGAAGTACGGAGAAGTTCAGAAGGAGTTGCAATGTATCTTTGTGAACTTAGAGAAAGCATATGACAGGGTGCCTAGAGAAGAGTTGTGGTATTGTATGAGGAAGTCAGGAGTGGTGGTGGAATCTGTAAGAGTGCTACAGGATATGTACAAGGGTAGTGTGACAGTGGTGAGCTCTGCGGTGGGAGTGACAGGTGCATTTAAGTTGGAGGTGAGATTACATCAGGCATCAGCTCTGAGCCCTTTCTTTTTTGCAGTGGTGATGGACAGGTTGACAGACAAGATCAGACAGGAGTCCCCATTGACTGTTATGTTTGCAGATGACATTGTGATCTGTAGTGAGAGCAGGGAACAGGTTGAGGAGGCCCTGGAGAGGTAGAGATATGCTCTAGAGAGGGGAGGAATGATAGTCAGCAGGACTAAGGCAGAATATATGTGTGTGAATGGGAGGGAGGATAGAGGAATGGTGAGGATGTAGGGAGTAGAGCTTGCAAAGGTGGATGAATTTAAATACTTGGGATGAACAGTTCAGAATAATGATGAGTGTGGGAGAGAGGTGAAGAAGAGAGTACAGGCAGGATGGGGAGGGTGGAGAAGAGTGTCAGGAGTGATTTGTGACAGACGAGTACCATTAAGAGTGAGAGGGAATATCTACAAGCCGGTAGTGAGTTCAGCTATGTTATATGGGTCGGAGACAGTGGCACTGACAAAAAGGCAGGAGTTAGATCTGTATGTGGGCTAAAGTTGTTAAGATTTGCACTGGGTGTGATGAGGGTGGACAGGATTAGGATTACGTATGTTAGAGGGTCTGCCCAGGTTGGACGGTTTTGAGACAAAGCCAGAGAGTAGCTGGATTATGTTGGTTTGGACATGTGCTGAGGAGGGATGCTGGGTATATTGGGAAAAGGATGGTAAGGATGAAGCTCCCAGGTAAAAGGAAATGAGGAAGGCCTAAGATAAGGTGTATGCATGTTTTGATAGAGGACATGCAGGTGGTTGGTATGGCAGGGCAAGATGCAGAGGACAGGAGGAAATGGAGACAGATGATCCACTGTGGTGACCACTAATGGGAAAAGCCAACAGAAAGATAAAGAGATGTTGTAATGTCAGTCTTCACAGGTTGCCAATTATTTTCCAGACATAACACAACTCTATGAGTAAATGACTACAAATATGAGGCACACATATGGTCAGTGTACATAACAATGGACAGTTGAATGGTATGAGCTCAGTATATCACATGCATTTCAACACACACATCTGCAACAGTATTTCTCTATGCAAATGCCCTATATAGGTCTCTCACATTTCTGAGACAAACATGTATATCATTGTTGTATTCACAATTAACATATGGATATCTACAACATCCCAGGAGCTGGCCTAGCAATGTCACAGTCAGTATTGTTCAACACACACTCCAGTAGTAGTCATATGTGAGCCATCCTTTCCTGGGGTGACTCAGGCCCTGAGCTGTGATCTATGTCACTGCAGACAGACCCTGTTACTATGGTCATAGGTTCTGATCAGCAATATATCAGTACAGCAAGTCTTGTTGAGACATATTTGTTGAACTTCATATTTCTCATTATTACATACCCCCTACTGCATTCCATTACATGCTTACTTGTTTGACATTCCTTTTTTTCTAAGTATGGTTAGTTTTATTCCAATATGTGATGTTTGGTTTCTTTGCCTGACTGTTTGTCTCTTGCTCTCCCAGATGTAGGGTATACATCTGTTTTGCATAGGCAGCATCTTCCCTTTTGTAGGTAATGCTCATGAGCAGCTGATGGCCTATGTACCAATTGGTGTCCCCTGCTTGCTAATTGCATGCAGAACAGCTGTGGTGTTATTCCTATAGCCAATGGCATGACAACACATTCCAATAATTGAGTACTTCATGTGGGTGTTGCCCCTTTTCCTTACCAGTGAAGAGGACTTCATGGAGTTGTGTGAAATACAGCATCACAGAGGTAGTTGGAAATACCTCTTACAACAAAAACTGTGGAGTCAGCCCAAAAAACTGGGGGAGAATGTCCCAGACATAGGGACAGAATTTAAGTATTGCTGTTATACAGTTGAATTAATGCTAGTTTAACAGGGTTTGTGTGGACATGGCTTTTATGCGTGATTTATATATATATATATATATATATATATATATATATATATATATATACATATATATATATATATATATGCATCTCCATACATATATACATGTGTATATGTATCTATATATATATATATATATATATATATTTATATATATATATATATAAAATATACAAAACCTGACTGATTCTACAGAATAATGTCCCTACTGTTGAATGACTCTACTGCATGATATATTTGAAAATGCATCAGCAGTCTTTACAGCTCAAATTGTGTAGTGGTATATTTCTCTGACTATGTTGTATAGGGCCCTGGGTTCAAGACTTAGCAGGGCTTATTATTTTGTTGCTAGGCAGAACAGTGGCTTATGGAAACAGTGATTAAAGCAGTTTTAATCAGTTGCAAGTGGATTTGCACAGGTTTGCATTACACTAAGCGATGCCAACACATGGTTAAATGAACAGATGCTTAATCTGTGTTGGCTTCACTTAGCATCACGCAAACTAGCTTACTCCTGCTTACTACCGCTTACTTCCACACTAATTTCTTTAAAAGAAAAGAAACAGGGGTGATAGGAAAGTGGTGAAAAAGGGGCATACAGAGGGAAAAACAAAATGAAAGCTAGCTAGGGATGTGCAGTATGAGTGTAGGTAAGGTCCATAGCTGTCCATTTCTTATACAGCAATAGCTGTGCATTTGTACAGAATTTGGAGGTGAATTTGGACACTCAAACCCCAAAGAGAGGGATGAGGACAACAGAAATATGTTGTCATGTCAATTGGGATGGATTACGTTTGTCCAGTGGACATGTGTGTGAAATGGACAGCTATGTATGGGGCAATATTTTTGGATGGGGAACAGATGCCCTTTTCTTTTTTCTTAAGGTGAGAGTGGGATGTTGGGGAAGGATTGCAGATACATCTGGGGAGGTAGGTTGGGTAGGGAGACAGACAAGACAGACAAGACAGCAGACAGGGGTGGTATATTACACATGGGGGTAAACCCATTTGATGGGGAGGGTGGTTGGGAATCCGAAGCCCATGGGCCCCCATAAGGTTACAGTGGGACTGAGATCCCCATCCATGGGCAGTCACCACTGCACCTTCATGGCCCTAAAGGTGGCTGTGCTGGCGGCTGAACAGGAGGTGTGGCCTGCCCCTCAATGTGCACCAGGTGGCTTTCAATCTAGCCAGCTGGTCTCCAAACTCAGATCAAAGTGTGCTGTGCACCAAACCCTGGACCTGATTGCTGGTGATGACCTCCTGTTTGCTTTCACTCCTATGGCCCCATCCCCTGTGGAGGTTCCACCCAAAGGTGGTGCAGGACCAGCAGATGAGGAAGATCTGGGTTGGGTCCCAGATGTGCTGGGGCCTGGTGCCATGGCCAGATGAGGTGGGACAGGTGGATCCACTGGGATCTGCCTTCCCAAATGTGCTATGGTGTTGAGGTTTTACAAAATATGTTAGTTAGTCATGAACAACACATTTCAAGATTAGTTATAACAGCCTGCATGAGTGTTCCAATTAACCCCATAAAACAGATTTGAAACAGTTGCATAGCAAACAGAACACATGCATAAATGGGACAACGGTATGCATCATAACAGCATGCCAGTAAGATTGATGGCAACAGGCCACCAACAATGGCATTTGAACAAGATATGCTAACATGCAAGCAGTCAAACATATTAACAATAATATAACACAAGTCCCAACACTGGGTTGGAGCACAAAATATCCATAGTATATGAATAATAACTACTGATGCAGATGAGGGGGAGAGGCAGAACATCCATTAACAACTGTTTATGCTTCTATTTCCCACAACAGTACTGCACAATACTCTATGGGTTTGCCCTCACTTTACATCTACCTATGGAAATAGCTTCTGTAGTACAAACATATCTATTAAACTGTCAGCCTGGAATGGTATGAGACAAACTGTGACAATTCTGGGTACATGACTAGAGGGGACTCGTACATGTCAAGGTTATATATCTGGTACAAGAGTGGTACCCTGAACTGCTGTTATGTGAGTGGGCTACAGACATATGTCATCTGGTTTCCTACCTGTGTCAAGGATTATTTGCAGCAGTGACCACTAGCCATGACAGTGTGACACTTGAGAGACATGTATCTGAAACATACCTCTCAACCTCTTAGAGCATGAGATCTGGACAAAGCCATACATACACATGGGACAAAGACCCATAAATATGGACAATTTTTAGATATTGCTCTTACAAACTTAGAAAGGTGATAAAATTATATGCATTGCATTTGCATGGCTTTTCTGATGGATATGACATCTGACAGTTATATGTCTAGCATTATTTTCTAACTTCAGTCTATAATGGTTTGCTACTGATTTGCCATGAAACCACTACTTTATGTAAAATGGACCACAAATCTGAGACAAATATCTAGACATTCAGTGAATATCTGTACAGTTGAGATGTATGATTGAGAAGAGTGCATATTGTACATACCTACCCTGCTGTCATTTGAAGGCATGTGGTGGGACAGTTGAACAGTTGTACACAGTTTATTAGTATATCCTTCATATAGCTACTAGCAACATTTACTTACCTGTAAAACCTGTGGGGAAAATATCTGTTAACAATACCTGCTTTTTACATTGATTCCTGATTCCTTGTATGTAGATATGCACACATCTTAGTACCACTCTCTGTATTTAAACCATGTCTGGGTGTGCAAAAGTAACAACAAAACAATTTCTCGTCACACTAAGCTACTGGGGAACTGCTGTTTCATGTTTTGATGGTTTCTGCTTAATAGTCTCTTGGTTAGAGAGTCTAAACTTGTAATTCTGTGATGTATGCATGACAGATAGTTATTGTACTGTGCATTACTCGTTTGGATTACTACAACCTGGAAAGCAAAGGTTAACACAAGGCAATGCTGGATGGAACACACTTTTAAACTTGACATATTACAATACAATTATCCCTCCTTAAACACTCCCCTATAACCTTCTTTTCTCTCTTCCTTCCCTTCAATAAACAAACTTACTACTTTATCTTCTCCTCTTGGTACATCACTGTACAAATATAACTAGTAAAATATGTCAGATATGTATCTATTGCACTATTATGTATATAATATGTAATTATGTTTCCCTCTGATGAATGTATTTCTATGTATTTCACTTGCCACAGTTTAATGTATGACACTGTAATGCAATAATGTGTGGTACTGATGACTGTATTTCTATATGCATTCAGTATATACAATTTCTATTTTCTGTTGGAGCTTTTCTCCTCGGGCCTCTGCTGAAAATGGATATTTGTAGCCCAGTCGGACAAACCCGATCAACAAATATAAAATAAATAAATAAAATATTACTATTCAGGGTTCAGAGCTTAATGCAGTATATATTTCACATTTCATTTATATCTCATTTTACAGCTAAACCATCCATGGTTTCTCCTAACAGCTTGTTCACAGATGCACCTCCTTTAACGTAAGCTGTCACAGCCATATTTGCTGTGAAGAACCTGTATAAATTATATATATATCTACAGCATACCAGAAAAAACACAACAGTTTTGTAAAGGTCTTTATTGGACTTCAATATTCATTGGTCATACTTTTTTAATTATTCACTTCACACAGTAACAGTATACCTAATAGTAGTAAGCAATGTACTCCTTCTTAGCTATTTAACCAAACACTGCAAAATAGATTTGGACTCACCAGCCTGTTTGCACAGCCTCATCAGTCTTTCACCATGGGCTTTCATGTTACTAGCCCTCTTAGCTACAGCTGTAGGGGAGAAAAACACACATTATGCATAACTGTCTTATCACATTCTCAGGATAGTATTTGCTACAAACTACTTGATAATGATACTTACACACTACTGGAGCATTCTGGGCCTGTCCATCTTAGATCCACTCGTCCTGGAGTGCCCCCTTACTATGCTTTAGGTCGGCACAGTGGTGCCGTCCCTGCTCACCAGTCCAGGGGATGCCAGTAGCACTGGTGAGTTCACATGCAAGACTGTCCTAGACCTTTGCTTTGTATTGGGAACTCTGGTACTGGCCCTGCATCAATCTCTCCCCATGTTTTTTAACAAGGAGTCCAGCCATGACCCTGGACTTCTGAATGCTCCAGTGTTGCACCCAAATGCACACTCCTTCTCCAATGCCAGCCATTGTATCTGCACAGATGGACTATAACAAATTTTGGCTGTATTCCCACCTGTGGCATTTAAATAGTGCAATATTCCTGCCCTTTGCTGTCACTGGACCATTTTGAAAAGGTTAAGCTCCGTTAAGCAGTGCCCAAACCTGCTGAGCTGGTTTTAACACTGCTTAAAGTTGTTGAGCAGTGTTTAACTGTGAGCAAATCCACTTAGTTGAGCTACCTGCTGCTTACCAATTATGTCTTAGCAATGGTTACGCTTGCTAATCATAGCTTAGCATTGCTAACCATTGCTCACTTTTATTTTTTTTAAATATATCAGAGGACTGATTTCGGGTGGCCGCGGTGGTGCTGCGGTTAGCGTTGCCACCTCATAGCAAGAGGTTCTCTGTTTCAATTCTCGGCTGGGGTGCCTTCTGTGTGGAGTCTGCATGTCCTCCCTGTGGTCATGTGAGTTTCCTGATATCTATTAAACTGTCAGCCTGGAATGGTATGAGACAAACTGTGACAATTCTGGGTACATGACTAGAGGGACTCATTACATGTCAGGGTTATATCTGGTACAGAAGAGTGGTACCCTGAACTGCTGTTATGTGAGTGTGCTACTGGCATACGTCAACTGGTTTGCTATCTGTGTCCCAGATTATTTGCAGCAGTGACCACTAGCCATGACAGTGTGACACTTGAGAGACATTTATCAGAAACATACCTCTCAAACTCTTTGAGCATGACATTTGGGCAAAGCCATACATAAAAGTGGGACAAAGGCCCATAAATATGGGCAATATTTAGATATTGCTCTTACAAACTTAGTTGATAAAAATAACAGATTTTGCATTTGCATGGCTTTTCTGAAGGATATGATGTCTGACATTTATATGTCTATGATTATATTCTAACTTCAGTCTATATTGATTTGCCACTGATTTGCCATGACACCACTACTTAATGTAAAATGGACCAAAAATCTGAGACAAATATCTAGACATTCAGTGAATGGCTGTACAGTTAAGAGGTATGATTTTGGAAGATTGCATATTGTACATACCTACCCTGCTGTCATTTGCAGGCATGTGGTGGGACAATTGAGCAGTTGTATACAGTTTATTAGTATACCCTTCATACAGCTACTGGCAACATTTCCTTACCTGTAAAACCTGTGGAGAAAATATCTGTTAACACTACCTGACTGTTTTTACATTTATTCCTGATTCCTTGTGTGTAGATTTGTACACATCTTAGTACCACTCTCTGGATTTGAACCATGTCTGGGTGTGCAAAATAACAACAAAACAATTTCTCCCCACACTAAGCTACTGGGGAACTGCTGTTTCATGTTTTGATGGTTTCTGCTTAATAGTCTCTTGGTTAGAGAGTCTAAACTTGTAATTCTGTGATGTATGCATGACAGATGTACTGTGCATTACTCGGATTACTACAACCTGGAAAGCAAATGTTAACACAAGGCAATGCTGGATGGAACACACTTTTAAACTTGATATATTACAATACAATTATCCCCCCTTAAACACTCCCCTATAACCTTCTTTTCTCTCTTCCTTCCCTTCAATAAACAAACTTACTACTTTATCTTCTCCTCTTGGTACATCACTGTACAAATATAACTAGTAAAATATGTCAGATATGTATCTATTGCACTATTATGTATATAATATGTAATTATGAATGTTTCCCTCTGATGAATGTATTTCTATGTATTTCACTTGCCACAGTTTAATGTATGACACTGTAATGCAATAATGTGTGGTACTGATGACTGTATTTCTATATGCATTCAGTATATACAATTTCTATTTTCTGTTGGAGCTTTTCTCCTCCTCGGGCCTCTGCTGAAAATGGATATTATTTGTAATACGTCGGACAAACCCGATCAACAAATATAAAATAAATAAATAAAATATTACTACTCAGGGTTCAGAGCTTAATGCAGTATATATTTCACATTTCATTTATATCTCATTTTACAGCTAAACCATCCATGGTTTCTCCTAACAGCTTGTTCACAGATGCACCTCCTTTAACGTAAGCTGTCACAGCCATATTTGCTGTGAAGAACCTGTATAAATTATATATATATCTACAGCATACCAGAAAAACACAACAGTTTTGTAAAGGTCTTTATTGGACTTCAATATTCATTGGTCATACTTTTTTATTTATTCACTTCACACAGTAACAGTATACCTAATAGTAGTAAGCAATGTACTCCTTCTTAGCTATTTTAACCAAACACTGCAAAATAGATTTGGACTCACCAGCCTGTTTGCACAGCCTCATCAGTCTTTCACCATGGGCTTTCATGTTACTAGCCCTCTTAGCTCAGCTGTAGGGAGAAAAACACACATTATGCATAACTGTCTTATCACATTCTCAGGGATAGTATTTGCTACAAACTACTTGATAATGATACTTACACACTACTGGAGCATTCTGGGCCTGTCCATCTTAGATCCACTGGTCCTGGAGTGCCCCTTACTATGCTTTAGGTCGGCATAGTGGTGCGTCCTGCTCACCAGTCCAGGGGATGCCAGTAGCACTGGTGAGTTCACATGCAAGACTGTCCTAGGCCTTTGCTTTGTATTGGGAACTCTGGTACTGGCCCTGCATCAATCTCTCCCCATGTTTTTAACTAGGAGTCCAGCCATGACCCTGGACTTCTGAATGCTCCAGTGTTGCACCCAAAAGCACACTCCTTCTCCAATGCCAGCCATTGTATCTGCACAGATGGACTATAACAAATTATGGCTGTATTCCCACCTGCATTTAAATAGTGCAATATTCCTGCCCTTTGCTGTCACTGGACCATTTTGAAAAGGTTAAGCTCCGTTAAGCAGTGCCCAAACCTGCTGAGCTGGTTTTAACACTGCTTAAAGTTGTTGAGCAGTGTTTAACTGTGAGCAAATCCACTTAGTTGAGCTACCTGCTGCTTACCAATTATGTCTTAGCAATGGTTACGCTTGCTAATCATAGCTTAGCATTGCTAACCATTGCTCACTTTTATTTTTTTTAAATATATCAGAGGACTGATTTCGGGTGGCCGCGGTGGTGCTGCGGTTAGCGTTGCCACCTCATAGCAAGAGGTTCTCTGTTTCAATTCTCGGCTGGGGTGCCTTCTGTGTGGAGTCTGCATGTCCTCCCTGTGGTCATGTGAGTTTCCTCCGGGTGCTCCGGTTTCCTCCCACATCCCAAAGACATGCAGTAGGTGGATTGGACATTCTAAATTGGCCCTAGGTGTGAGTGCGTGTGCCTTCTGTGGAAGGTTGGGTGCCGGGCTGGCAACTCGACACCGTAAAACTCCACTGCCAATCATGAGCAGACAGATGATCTGCTGTGGCGACCCCTAACTGGGAAAAGCCGAAAGAAGAAGATCAGAGGACTGATTTAATTTAAGTGTATATCATATACATATATAATATACTTTACATAACATCCCTCTATGTGCTTTCTTTACATTGGCAAGGGGTGTGACTATACTGTATTGGGAACTTGTGTGTACATGGGTGGTTTCATATGTTATATGCACCCACACTTACATTGTACACCAGCTAAAATACCCTGGTTGACAAAAACAGTTGCTACATAATTTAAGTTTACAAAAATAATTTACTTTCCCATAGAAGAATAAATTGCCTGTCTTCGTACATGAACCATAAACGACTGCAAGGAAAGATTAGACTTTAACCACTACAGTATCTCGGCTTGGAAATTTCACCTGTATATTTGTATTTAACTCCTACGGAATGTTTAAGCTATGGTAAGCAGTGGACCATAACACGCACACCCGCTTAGCTATGCTTAAACATTCCTTATCCTAGAAAAAAATATATAACATTATTATTATATTATTATGTTATACAAGTGAGTATTGTGGTGTTCTGACAAGTCATCAAGGATTGCAATCGGGAAATAATGGCATTCATTTGGCTTTCAGGCTTCTATCCTTCAGAGACTCCTGCTAATACATATCCTGTTTTCTATCAACTTTCTAAGTGTGTGAGGGCAATTTTTCAGAGTTGTCCCTATTTTATTGCTATTCCCCTCATTATTTGTGATTTTGTCCATGTGGACTGGTATCAGGGAATATTGACATACATTTGCTTTCAGACCTCTATCCTTCGGTAATTCATGAAAATGCATGACCTGTTTTTTATCAACTTTCTATGTTTGTGGGGCAATATGTATGTTGTGTCCCTTTTGAGGGATTTATCCTCCATTATTTGTGAATTTGCACACATTTCCTGCTTTAGCAGATTGCAGAGGTGTTGTACAGCACTTTTACAATGTAGGGGGTATGTCACAGAACCTGCCACACATACCCCCTGCATTGCTTTCCTGATGCCGTGTTTATTTCAGTGTCCGCAGACACTGAAATGATCATTTATTTCATTTGTGTGTCCACGGACACTGAACTACTGGCATAATATTAGAGTAATTCTCTAATATTATGCCAGATCTTATTAGGATGTGCCGTACAGCACTTTCTGAGTGCAGGGGGCATGTTCAATGTCCGTGTACTACTTGAACAGACCCCCTGCACTTGTTCACAGTTTGTGTCAGTATAAGTTGAACAGCACGGAGCCTTTGTGAATATGCAAGGCACGCTGCTGTGTTATACGGACATGAACCACTCCATGCAAGAACAGTGCTATTCTTGCATGGAGTTTATTGAATCCCAGGGATTGAGTAAAATCAGATGGTTATGGAAAAAGGAGTGGGAGTTTAATAAGGGAAAAAGCTTGATATAATAAAGTATGAATATATAATAGTAAAATAAGGACATGGAAAATTGTATATTTATAACTCTGTAAATATGTAGCTACACAGATATTTCCGGGTTTGAAACAGTTGAAGCAAACAGAACATGCATAAAGTGACTTACTGCTATAAACATGCCATATTTAAGTATAAATTATTTTGTGAATATCAAGGATTAATGATATGGTATTGTATAGTTATATCTAGTGCCCAATCTATGCGCATTTGATTTTTATCTGAATAGGTATAAGCCATATACATATATACATAGTCTAAATATACAATGCATTTTTAAAATGACTTCTTAATTAATTATGTTTCATCTAATTAATGCTGATTGTTTTATTAGTTGACCAATGAATGCATTTTCTTTTATAGATAAAGTATCACTATATGGTTGTAATTGTGAGTTGAGAATGCCTACGGGTGAAAGCGCTACTCTTTTATTAAATATTTTTGGTCTGCTGACTGTTGCTGCATTTTTACCACCGTTTATTATCTTTTTTATTGTACTACAATTTCAACAGGACACTGGTACGAATATTTGGTTCACAGTGATTTTTGATAATCGCACGACCTTCCTTTGGGTTCCATTATATGCCATTGATCATGCTTCTTTATGTCTGGTTTACTACTGGCATAGGAATCCTGTTCCAATTGCTGATCGTTTTTTTGCTGTTTTTTTATATCTATTAAACTGTCAGCCTGGAATGGTATGAGACAAACTGTGACAATTCTGGGTACATGACTAGAGGGAACTCGTACATGTCAAGGTTACATATCTGGTACAAGAGTGGTACCCTGAACTGCTGTTATGTGAGTGGGCTACAGACATATGTCATCTGGTTTCCTACCTGTGTCAAGGACTATTTGCAGCAGTGACCACTAGCCATGACAGTGTGACACTTGAGAGACATGTATCTGAAACATACCTCTCAACCTCTTAGAGCATGAGATCTGGACAAAGCCATACATACACATGGGACAAAGACCCATAAATATGGACAATTTTTAGATATTGCTCTTACAAACTTAGAAAGGTGATAAAATTATATGCATTGCATTTGCATGGCTTTTCTGATGGATATGACATCTGACAGTTATATGTCTAGCATTATTTTCTGACTTCAGTCTATAATGGTTTGCTACTGATTTGCCATGAAACCACTACTTTATGTAAAATGGACTACAAATCTGAGACAAATATCTAGACATTCAGTGAATATCTGTACAGTTGAGATGTATGATTGAGAAGAGTGCATATTGTACGTACCTACCCTGCTATCATTTGAAGGCATGTGGTGGGACAATTGAACAGTTGTACACAGTTTATTAGTATATCCTTCATATAGCTACTAGCAACATTTACTTACCTGTAAAACCTGTGGGGAAAATATTTGTTAACAATACCTGCTTTTTACATTGATTCCTGATTCCTTGTATGTAGATATGTACACATCTTAGTACCACTCTCTGGATTTAAACCATGTCTGGGTGTGCAAAAGTAACAACAAAACAATTTCTCGTCACACTGAGCTACTGGGGAACTGCTGTTTCATGTTTTGATGGTTTCTGCTTAATAGTCTCTTGGTTAGAGAGTCTAAACTTGTAATTCTGTGATGCATGCATGACAGATAGTTATTGTACTGTGCATTACTTGTTTGGATTACTACAACCTGGAAAGCAAATGTTAACACAAGGCAATGCTGGATGGAACACACTTTTAAACTTGATATATTACAATACAATTATCCCCCCTTAAACACTCCCCTATAACCTTCTTTTCTCTCTTCCTTCCCTTCAATAAACAAACTTACTACTTTATCTTCTCCTCTTGGTACATCACTGTACAAATATAACTAGTAAAATATGTCAGATATGTATCTATTGCACTATTATGTATATAATATGTAATTATGAATGTTTCCCTCTGATGAATGTATTTCTATGTATTTCACTTGCCACAGTTTAATGTATGACACTGTAATGCAATAATGTGTGGTACTGATGACTGTATTTCTATATGCATTCAGTATATACAATTTCTATTTTCTGTTGGAGCTTTTCTCCTTGGGCCACTGCTGAAAATGGATATTTGTAGCCCAGTCGGACAAACCCGATCAACAAATATAAAATAAATAAATAAAATATTACTACTCAGGGTTCAGAGCTTAATGCAGTATATATTTCACATTTCATTTATATCTCATTTTACAGCTAAACCATCCATGGTTTCTCCTAACAGCTTGTTCACAGATGCACCTCCTTTAATGTAAGCTGTCACAGCCATATTTGCTGTGAAGAACCTGTATAAATTATGTATATATATATATATATATCTACAGCATACCAGAAAAAACACAACAGTTTTGTAAAGGTCTTTATTGGACTTCAATATTCATTGGTCATACTTTTTTATTTATTCACTTCACACAGTAACAGTATACCTAATAGTAGTAAGCAATGTACTCCTTCTTAGCTATTTAACCAAACACTGCAAAATAGATTTGGACTCACCAGCCTGTTTGCACAGCCTCATCAGTCTTTCACCATGGGCTTCCATGTTACTAGCCCTCTTAGCTACAGCTGTAGGGGAGAAAAACACACATTATGCACAACTGTCGTATCACATTCTCAGGAAAGTATTTGCTACAAACTACTTGATAATGATACTTACACACTACTGGAGCATTCTGGGCCTGTCCATCTTAGATCCACTCATCCTGGAGTGCCCCCTTACTATGCTTTAGGTCAGCACAATGATGCCGTCCATGCTCACCAGTCCAGGGGATGCCAGTAGCACTGGTGAGTTCACATGCAAGACTGTCCTAGACCTTTGCTTTGTATTGGGAACCCTAGTACTGGCCCTGCAGCAATCTCTCCCCATGTTTTTTAACAAGGAGTCCAGCCATGACCCTGGACTTCTGAATGCTCCAGTGTTGCACCCAAAAGCACACTCCTTCTCCAATGCCAGCCATTGTATCTGCACAGATGGACTATAACAAATTATGGCTGTATTCCTGCCTGTGGCATTTAAATAGTGCAATATTCCTGCCCTTTGCTGTCACTGGACCATTTTGAAAAGGTTAAGCTCCGTTAAGCAGTGCCCAAACCTGCTGAGCCGGTTTTAACACTGCTTAAAGTTGTTGAGCAGTGTTTAACTGTGAGTAAATCCACTTAGTTGAGCTACCTGCTGCTTACCAATTAAGTCTTAGCAATGGTTACACTTGCTAATCATAGCTAAGCATTGCTAACCATTGCTCACTTTTAATTTTTTTAAATATATCAGAGGACTGATTTCAGGTGGCCGCAGTGGTGCTGCGGTTAGCGTTGCCACCTCATAGCAAGAGGTTCTCTGTTTCGATTCTCAGCTGGGGTGCCTTCTGTGTCGAGTCTGCATGTCCTCCCTGTGGTCGTGTGAGTTTCCTCCGGGTGCTCTGGTTTCCTCCCACATCCCAAAGACATGCAGTAGGTGGACTGGACATTCTAAATTAGCCCTAGGTGTGAGTGCGTGTGCCTTCTGTGGAAGGTTGGGTGCCGGGCTGGCAACTCGACACCGTAAAACTCCACTGCCAATCATGAGCAGACAGATGATCTGCTGTGGCGACCCCTAACTAGGAAAAGCCGAAAGAAGAAGAAGAAGATCAGAGGACTGATTTAATTTAAGTGTATATCATATACATATATCATATACTTTACATAACATCCCTCTATGTGCTTTCTTTACATTGGCAAGGGGTGTGACTATACTGTATTGGGCACTTGTGTGTACATGGGTGGTTTCATATGTTATATGCACCCACACTTACATTGTACACCAGCTAAAATACCCTGGTTGACAAAAAACAGTTGCTACATAATTTAAGTTTACAAAAATAATTTACTTTCCCATAGAAGAATAAATTGCCTGTCTTCGTACATGAACCATAAAATCCACTGCAAGGAAAGATTAGACTTTAACCACTACAGTATCTCGGCTTGGAAATTTCACCTGTATATGTGTATTTAACTCCTACGGAATGTTTAAGCTATGGTAAGCAGTGGACCATAACACGCACACCCGCTTAGCAATGCTTAAACATTCCTTATCCTAGAAAAAAATATATAACATTATTATTATATTATTATGTTATACAAGTGAGTATTGTGGTGTTCTGACAAGTCATCAAAGATTGCAATCGGGAAATAATGGCATTCATTTGGCTTTCAGGCTTCTATCCTTCAGAGACTCCTGCTAATACGTATCCTGTTTTCTATCAACTTTCTAAGTGTGTGAGAGCAATTTTTCAGAGGTGTCTCTATTTTATTGCTTTTTCCCCCATTATTTTTGCCTTTGTCCACATGGACTGCTGTCAGGGAATATTGGGACACATTTGCTTTCAGACCTCTATCCTTCGGTAATTCATGATAATGCATGACCTGTTTTCTATCAACTTTCTAATTTGTGGGGCAATATGTATGTCGTGACCCTTTTGAGGGATTTATCCCCCATTATTTGTGAATCTGCACACATTTCCTGCTTTAGCAGATTGCAGAGGTGTTGTACAGCACTTTTACAATGTAGGGGGTATGTCACAGAACCTGTCACACATACCCCCTGCATTGCTTTCCTGATGCCGTGTTTATTTCAGTGTCCGAAGACACTTTCATTTGTGTGTCCACGGACACTGAACTACTGGCATAATATTAGAGTAATTCTCTAATATTATGCCAGATCTTATTAGGATGTGCCGTACAGCACTTTCTGAGTGCAGGGGGCATGTTCAATGTCCGTGTACTACTTGAACAGACCCCCTGCACTTGTTCACAGTTTGTGTCAGTATAAGTTGAACAGCACAGAGCCTTTGTGAATATGCAAGGCACGCTGCTGTGTTATACGGACATGAACCACTCCATGCAAGAACAGTGCTATTCTTGCATGGAGTTTATTGAATCCCAGGGATTGAGTAAAATCAGATGGTTATGGAAAAAGGAGTGGGAGTTTAATTAGGGCAAACACTTGATATAATAAAGTATGAATATATAATAGTAAAATAAGGACATGGAAAATTGTATATTTATAACTCTGTAAATATGTAGCTACACAGATATTTCGTAAATTTTTTTTATTGTATAAATAAAGGACCCCTACTATTATCAGCTGGTGCTGTGGGATCTTTTACATCCACTTGAGCCACTATTAACTCAAGCAGATGAGACCCTGGTTTAACATCTCCTCCAAAGGGTAACATGCTCTGGAGTCTACCCCCCTCCCATGGTGCATTGCAGTGTTAGCAATCTAGTTACCTGGAGTGCAAAGAAATCCCTCACCCTTTTTGCCTTTCAGCACCAAAGGCAAGCGTGCTACCTGCTGAGCCACTGTCACTAAGTATAGACATACCTGACCATAAGTGAATCATAGACATCATCTAAACATTCATTGTTTAAAATCAAGCTCTCTTATTAATATGTATATGCATAACTCCATTTAGTAAGAGGTGAAATAAAAACTAAATTTTTTGCACGTTTGCATTTTATCCAATGCTTGCCAACAGTCAAAAATGAAGAGCTATTGACAGCATTTTTATACTCTGAACTATTGTACATTTTTATTATATTAATATAGACATATTTTCTGTAAGCTTCTATGAAAATAAACAACTTCAGAACATGGATGTAGGAACATTTAGTGCTGAAGGTATAGAATCCAGACTGTTTCTGGAAGGACCATACTCAGCTCCTTCCTCCCATGCAACCAACAACTACTGGTTAATAGACACATATCCTTTATATAAACGTGCACTTATTCTGACTGAGAAGGTGTGTTGTTCCTTCTACCACAGACTACCACACCAATTAACATTAAATGTGGAATAACTGCATTACATATTTAGTGACTAAGCAATAATTATGATAATCATCCCCACCACCATGCAGTTTTAATGTAATATTATATATGCAGCCAGAATATTTTGTCATTCCTGCATGCTTCTTTTGTTTTCACTGCATTCATAGTTTTGTCATCTCAATTTGTTGCACAGCTTCACTCAATAACTTATTTTTAAACAAGTAACAGATTTGTATTTTCACAAAAAAGGATCAAATGGATACAGCAGCAAGTAAAACCACAAAAGAAAAAAAAAACACTGTATCAGCAGAATGAGGTTCACCAAAAAAAAAAAAAAATCACCTTCTTTAGTGAAAAAACTGCTATTATTGTCGCTTTCGTCTCCAAGAGACTTCTTTAGAATAAAATACATCACTTAAAACCCTATATATAAATATACATACAAAATCCATTAACACTTCAAATTACATTAGTTAGAACCTTTCATTTAAAGAAATGTGCTAAATTTAAAACTTTTTATACACTTTCAACTTTCTATCCTTCAAAAAACATTTAATGTTAACTGTTTCGTTCATACCAGGTATTTTATGAGCTCCAAGCTTTAATTGCCATAAAGCTGCAAAAATGGGCACAAAATATCTTATAATAGTAACTAATTTCTAAAGCACATTGCTTTTTTTTAAACAACTGACATAAAGCAAATTCATTAATGATTTTAAATAATAGCAATGTTCACATCTGCTTCTTATCTTCTTCATAGTAACAATAGGTTCTTAGTAAGTTCAAAGTGACACACATTATATCACTTAGATATCTTTACATATATATAGCTCTTCCATAAGACATTCATCCCCACAACCATAATTAAGCCATCATCTCAATGCAATATTCTGCTATGCATAACATTCATTAACAAATGCTGCTACTTCTTCCAGGCAAGGGAAATATGAAGGAAATGCTATGATTTGCCTATAAATAGCAAATCACAAAATAGTGCCAAGGGATGGGAAAAATGAAGGTCATCAGTTAAATAAATGTTAAAATGACCATGAACTTTAAGACCCCTGTAGTATCGTGTAATTATAAATTCACTCAGCATTTCTGTAGTATCATCATTAGCAAAGATGCTTAGAACTCACAGACTCTCTAATCTCCTGACTGTAGCATTAAAACAATCTAAAAAAGTGTACAAAATGCATGATCATTTTTTTTCATTTTCATTAGCTTATTGTAAATGCAACTTTCTGTTTGCATAGCTTATGTCGGACCTTATTAATGCTTGTTGAGATATCTTCATAGTAAATGATGGGCAAATTGATGTACGAAATGTAAAATTCATGTCAGCCGTATCCACATGTACAGAATAATTAAACCTTCCAGTATCATAATATCATGCAAATGATTTTTAAGGAGGACAAGGGTCATGTTTCTGAGCTAGTTATTATAATTCTGTGGATAACATTATTGCAAAGAATTGGTAGCATGCAGAAATGAAAGGTTAAACCAGAGGTTGTTTTTTTTTTAATTTGGTATTTAAAATGGCTACTGTTCCACCTTTTTCCTACTATATATGT
>NC_056727.1:837221732-837239232 GCF_019279795.1 Protopterus annectens | reverse complement strand
ATGCCAGCCGTATCCACATGTACAGAATAATTAAACCTTCCAGTATCATAATATCATGCAAGGAGGACAAGGGTCATGTTTCTGAGCTAGTTATTATAATTCTGTGGATAACATTATTGCAAAGAATTGGTAGCATGCAGAAATGAAAGGTTAAACCAGAGGTTGTTTTTTTTTTTTAATTTGGTATTTAAAAATGGCTACTGTTCCACCTTTTTCCTACTATATATGTGCTATTGTATAAACATATTTCTTATACATCTGACATTTCTGAGACCATCATAAGCTGCCCACTGCTACTGTTATACATCTAATTCTACCAGACAGGTTTCAGCTGATTTAGATTTCAGAATTTTTATATATTTCAGTTATACAGAAAATATACATACTTCAAACTTGGGTTAGACAAAAGAAATTGTCAAACAAACATTGTATTACTTCATTTTTAATGATATTCCAAAAGCAGCAGCAATGATGTATCATGTACTGTTATTCTGATTCATTGCTAGCTCTGCGAGTAATGTATCTTCTTATTCCAAAAGTCAGATTCCAGATCATCATGACCAAACTACTTCCTTTAAAGTAAAGCAGTAACATACTCATATAATGGTGTTGTTTTTGGCATTCGGGAAAGTTATCACACACAGGTATTACTATTATTAGAAAACAGCTTTCTTCTTCCTTCTAAAAGAAGGGCTTCCTATTTTCTCATTTTCTCATTTTTAAACAACGTGGAATAAAATGGTCCAGTTTCATAATAAATGAGGTTTGGTAACAGACACTTTGAGGTGTGTGTGGGTTGCAAATAAAGTGGGGAGGGTTGATGGGGGGTGAGGAGTGGTGCAGGTAAGGATTATAAGAGGAAAGTCATTAATGTATATGGGTAAGAAAATGATTAAACATATGGAATAGGTTGGGATGAAGTGAGATTTGAGTAGCCAAAACTTACTGTAATGGGGATTAGATCAGCCTTTTGGTGTGGGATTTTAGTAATTGAGTACTCCCTCCCATGCCCAAGTGAGCAATGGTAGACCTGGGTCAGGTTCTGGAAGAAGGTAATAGTGGAAAGGGTTTATGTGTTAAGATTAAACTTTTTTTTCTTCCCCAATAGGTTTGACTCCATAGTTGCCAGGTATTCACTTTGAGTGGTTAATGTTAAATGGGGAACTTTGCAAATGCAGTTTGTTGAGAAAATGTCCAGGGTGTAGCCCAGGGTTGTGAAAATATGCCATTTATCATTGGTGCTTTGGGCTGGCATGCAGCATACTTTGTCAGTTAAAGGTGAGTTGTGGTTTGCTCTGCAGGATCTGTCTTGGGATCCTGGCTAAGGAGGTGTCTTGCAGCAAGGTCGTTGGTATATTTTAGCTGAGTCACAACAGGTCTAACATATGCATGGAAATTTTAAACAGAAATTCTTGTGCAGGGTAGTGCAATTACTTGTGTGACGTTTGAGAAATTTAGCTGTTTGTTACAATGGATATGCCATCAATCAGTGGGGGACCAGAAGGAAGTTCATTAGTTGGACAATTTTCTGTTAATCAGGGCAGGTAAGGAAGGGGCCTATGAAGTATCAGTTGCATTTTTCGACTATGCGTGATGCATTTGGGATTTTTTTTAGCATCAGAGAAGCAAGAGGACCCTAGTAAAGCACTGAAATTTCTAGGTTTGATGTTAGATACAGAATGTGTGATCTTCTGCTTTCCACAAGACAAGTGGTTGAAGTTGCAAGAGAAGATCAGCTGGATGCAAGTGAGGGATAATGTCAGGATTAAGGACATAATGGTACTGTTAGGTTTATTAAATTTTGCTTGCAGGGCTATTAGTCCCAGGAGAACATTCTGTAGGTCAGTTTCATATTTATGGGGGGGGTAAGAGCAAACATGACTGGCTGTGGGTTGCTATGTTGCTTAAGGAAGACTTGAGATTGTTGGCATCATTCCTTGGCTGTTTTAATGGTGTATCATTATGGCAGGAGGAGTGAGTTTCTTAAGAAGAGTTAAGCTTATTCACTGATGCTGCAGGGGTGCATGGCATGGAGCTTTCTTTAGAGGGAATGGATTTTAGCCTGTTGGTCTGAAGAATGGATGGATGAATGGAAAAAGGATGTGGTGTTCTTGGAGATTATAGGTTCATAGATTCATAGGTAAGTACTAGGCTATCTGCCTAAGGGCATTTATAAACCTAGCCAGAGTGTGTTGGCTTTCACCACCCCCTTAGATTAGTTCCCTGTGCCTCTGTCCTGCAGAGCCACTGCAGTGATCCCCAGGGTAAATTTTCTGTTTCCCATCCACCCGTCAAGGTTTATCTTGAAGAATGCTAGTGAGGGGCTCTGCCTGATATATATTGGAATCTTGTTCCAAAGCATGGGGAGTCTCTGGGTCAGGAATCTATCCCTCCAGCACATCCTTTTTATCATTGTGGTAAGGTTTATATCCCTAGATCATGTGGCTCTCAGGGATTTGTTTTTTTTTTTTTTAGGTGGAGCATATCCATCAATTCTGGATTGGACATGGCCTTGTATGTCAAGCAGAGATCACCTCTGAGTAAGCGGTATGCAATCGAGTACAGCTGGAGTTTCTTTAGTCAGGCTGCATAGGTCATCTGTTTGAGGCCAGTGATCCTCTTGGTGAGGCACTTTTGTGATCTTTCCAGCTGGTGCAGGTGTCTTGTAAGGTGCATCCCAAATGGGGCATTGTATTCTATAAGGGGTCTAATAAGTGATGAGTAGAGAGGCACAATAACCTCCTTTGTTCTGGATGCGAACCCCTTTGAGATTGGATTTTCTAGCCACCTTGCCAATATGATTATCAAAAGAGAGATTGCTATCTACTTGGGTCCTCAGATCCCTTATTAATTTTTCTGTATTTAGGGGACTACCACCTATGTGGTAGTTTGTGGGTACTTTGTTTTTTTCCAAAGGGGATGGCTATGCACTTTTTGGCATTCAGTTTGAGGCCATGATTTTGACACCAGGTATTTGTCTCAGTGAGACCCTTTTGGAGGGTGTCTGTATCAGTTGGAGAATATATTATGGCCCCCAGTTTGCAGTTGTCTGCGAACTTGGTCAGTCAAAGTCCTCCTGTGCTTGCCTGTACCTCTGAGAAGTATATACCAAACAGGAGGGTCCTAGGACTGAGCCCTGGGGGAAATCACTTGTAACCGGTTTAGAGTCGGACCTAGAGCCTGCAACTCTCACCATGTGGGTTCTGTCCATGAGCCAATTTGCAACCCATCTTGTGACGTAGGAGTTAATGTTCAGGTTGGTGAGTTTGTCTATAATACCAGAATGTGGAATGGTGTTGAAAGCCTTTGCAAGGTCTAGGTAGGCTTTGTGGACCTCCTTATCCTCATCTATTGCCTTGGTAACTGTCTCAAAGAAGTCCACCAGGGTTAGGAGGCATGATCTGCCCTTAACAAAGCCAAACTGGGTGGGGTCCAAAGTTTGGAGGTTCCCAATGTCTCTGTTAATGAGTTCCATGATGATGCACTCCAAAGCCTTGCAGACCAGGCTAGTCAAGCTTATAGGGCGATAGTTCCTGGGGTCCATTGTGGCGCCACCTTTGTGGAGTGGTATAACTGTTGCTGTGCACCACTCTGTGGGTACGTAGCCTGTAGAGAGGCTGAGTTTGAATAGTGTGTTATGCTAAGTTTTGCAGTGGCAGTGGTGTGGGAGAGTAAGATGGCAAACTGAAGGATGATGTTTTACTCAGGCAATAAGATGGTAGTGCATATTTTGTTTAGGAAAACTGCTAAGTCCACTTTGGTTTTGTTTGTTTTATGGAAACTTGTCTTACAGAGCTTACTGATTAATTTTACTTTTTCAGCAAGGCATGGGCTAGGCGAGGTTAATTAGATAGCTGATTGCCTCTCTCATTTTCAGTTTTTCAGGTTTTGAGCATTGGCACGAACAGCAAGACTGAGGCTAGTAGGCATTCTGGATAAGGCGTGGAACACTGGAGATCCACAGCCAGGATGGATAATACAATGATTTTAGACCAAGTCTACCTGGAAGGCATATAACGTAGCCTTAGCTGCTGTTTTCAAGGGTTGTTAGCCAACTACCACTGCAGCATATAGAATGGCCTTTGGGGCTGGGCATGCAGTATGTAATGTATTACTGTATATGGTCACTAGTGGAGGCAGTGAGAACAATCAAAATTCATTTGTCAGCTTTTAACATGGTGGCAAAATTGGATGGTTTGAATAATGTTATGAAGGGGTAGTCAGTAGTGTGAATGTTGAAAGGATGGGTGATGGTGAGAGGGAAGAATTATGATGATCATCTTCCAGTAACCAGACAGGTGCTCATGGTTTTGTTGAAAGCTTTTTGGCTATTATCAAGTAATTTGTTTGGAATACATGAGTTATACAGCTCTAGCTGTGCTTATGTATATGGGTGCGTTTAGAGTGGGGGATGCTAGGTGCACTGCTGTGGAAAGATGTATGCGTGTTGGATTTGGTGGTATTAATTTGGATAAACAGATTGAAGACTGATCACAAGGGTTGTAGGAGGCCTGTGATGTTGTTTAAAGAAGACAAATGGTTGTTATCTCCAATAGGTTTGATAAAACAGTTGGAAAGAATTTTTGGGCAACAGGAGGAGATTTTTTTGTACTATTCAAGGTAGAGGGATATCTGTACTGCAAATCAGTAGCATGATGCATCAGACTTTACACTGTCAAGGTATGTACAGAAACAAGTTTTCTACACATTTCTTTAGGATTAGGAGAGTGTTTGACCTGGCAGAGGAAGGGAAGTGAAGTGTATTCATTAAGAAAATGGGGTGTTGGGCCTCTAGAGCTTATTTAGAGTATATAAGGTGAAGACTTGTTAATGTTTTAATTTATTTTGTTTTTCTGATGACACAGTAATTATTCTGGGACATTATTTTCTAATTTGGGTTGATAAGGGGTCAGCCATGAGACATGGATAGTATTTTGGGGCGTTTGAAAGCAAGGTGGAAGATTACATGTTGAGGATTTAGAGGCTTGCTTTGGCATCAATTGTTTGTTAAGTTTGAGAAGATAAAAGCAACATTGGGGGTCCCCAAGATTTTGATTATTCATTCAGTGGATAATGATTTAGGCTGGGTGCTCAAAAGCAACTGTTGCTGAAGATTGTTGGTGATTTAGTTAAGTTTAAGACAACAGCATCCACAAGTGGTATTATTGCATTCAGAGATTATACCTAGTCTAGTGTGGAAGCAGGCTGTTAGCTGCATAGCAACAGCAATGGTTAGGCATTTTGTTAATCACAGAGTGTCAAGGACATTAGGTGACTTAGGTGCTTAAAGACCAACACACAAGTGTCAAGTGTGTTAGATGGTAAGGACATTAGGTGACTTAGGTACTTAATGACCAACACACGAGTGTCAAGGGCGTTAGATGACTTAGACATTTTTATCATTAAGCACCGAAATTTTGATGATAGGAATTCGGTTTGGTATTAAAATGATGGAATACATTTAAGTGAGACTGGTTTTGATTTGTTTAATGTACATGTGGCATTGGCCTTACATGATTTGGTCAGACAGTTATGAAAAAAGAAAGGAGGAACAGCCTGTGTGCAGGCTGGAGAGCGGAGAAGAGGTGTTCTGGGTGAACCACTCTTCTGTTCCCCCTTTCCTGCTTAGCTTGTGAGATGAGCCAAGGTTAACTGTCTTGCAAGTTTGGGATTGAGTGAGCAGAGGGTGTAACACTGCTTGTTTCTTTGTGGGTGAGTGGTCAGTGCTTACTGTTATGTTGCCCTGTTTTATAAGTGTTCTAACAAATGTAACCAAATGTTCAATATTTATTGTGTTTGTAAAAAGTAACTGAAGTTCAATCATTTGAGCTGTATTTACAAATATGGAGTTGTCAAAAAATGGTTACAATGGCATATGTGGTATAGTTATTATGTCAAAGTTCTTGACAAATGTTTTTTCCTGCAATTCTAAAAATAATGATTTTTTTTTTAATTTAGAGAAATGGGCTATTACAGCAGAATGAGAGTCAGATGTTTTTATTGGGTCTATATTGGAACCGCGAAAGCCCTAGTCACAGAATACATAAACACCGACACATATTCCGTGAATACACCAAACGCCCTAAACTGCGAAATTCAAAAACTCGAACCGTCATAGTTGTCCCACCTCACCGCCACTACATACTACCTACCCAAACAAAATAAATAAACCACATACATGCATTAACGAAAACCCTACTTCTAACCCTAAACTAAACCCTACTTCTAACCCTAAACTAAATCTTGCAGATAACACCATGTATGTACTTACCTTAACCCACACCCTAACCCTAAGGTCCGCAACTATCGCACACTTACCTTACGGAGCTATACTGCAGAAGGGCCAACCATGACGATTCGACATTTCGGATTTCGTGCTTCAGGACGATCGATGTTTTTGTGGTTCGATGAAGATGTGTCAGCATTTACGTATTCGTGTAAGTGGACCTTCGAGGTTCTAATAGGGAACCGTTTTTATTAACACTAAACAAGTAATTGGAGAATGAACTGTAAGAACACATCCTAAAGTTAAGTAGCTGGCAAATAGACTGTGCTTTAATATGCTATATGAATATATTTGTGTGCATTTATTTGATGTCTGTGATGGCACAGACACACACTGGACAGCACTACCTTTTTTCAGAAATTACCAAGAAGAGTACAATAAGACCACTAAAACTCAAGAATGTCTTATATTAAGTAAAAGCTGGCTGCATAATTAATGTGCTGAAATATTCCATTCATTACTACCACATTATGTAAAATCTCTTTTTTTTTATAATTCTTTTACCAGTTCTCCAGTGCTAACCATCCAGCCCTGCTCTCCCAGGCTCTCTTTGAACCCACTCATTCTCCTAGGCAAGTGTCCTTCAGCACATTTGTTCCCTGGGGTGACAATCAAGCTAGTTACTAGAAAGAGGTGTCATCCATGTGCTGGGAGATCAGGGTTTTTGCATTAAAGCCTATCCTTGCTGACACGTGATAATTCAATGCCCACTCATGTCCAATGGATTGATGTGCAGCGGGCCTTTGGGATGTATTTCCATGCCTACAAGTATAATATAACCAATCATTACAATGTAACCAATCAGTCCTGTCCCTTTCTTTGCTGCACTCCTCACATGATTCCTAGTCTTCACCAGGGATTTCACCATGAAAAGCATGCCTGAATATACACTCCACACTCCCACTCCCAAAGAGAGACATGCAGGCTCAGCCTGGTCATTCTTCTCCTCCTGAATATCATCTTCAACAGGTGCTTGATCTGTTAGTCAAATTCAGGTTGTTTTGGTTATAATCTTCATCTCTCTATGACCATGGAGCCTGCAAACGTTCTGCATTCCATTAAGTAAGAAATCAAAATGTGACACGAGCAAAGGTGCGTACCAAAATGAAAACGTCATGTCTAAGAGTAAGAGGGAGCGAGCCCTAAACTGGAAACACTCCCTCCTCAGCTTAAACAAGCAAATAAGACTTCTTGTGAAGTCCTCCAAAGCAAACTATGAATCCAAATTAGCTTCCTCAACTAAGGACAACCATAATGCATTCTTTAGTTACATCCATAACCTAATAGGAAAGGCCCATGTTTGTGTTGAACTGGTAGATATTGATACGACATATACTTAGCCTGTGGACATAGCTAACCTGTTGGCCGACAGGTTCTGTGAAAACTTCACACCCCTGTCCCCACCACATGTACCCCATGACATCCTTAGCACATGTCCCCTACCTTGTATCTCTAAAGAGCAGGTCATAAACGCTCTCTCTAAAGCCAAAAGCATAGCATCTATGGGACCTGATAACATCCCAGGCTGTGTCCAACATGGGCTCCAACAAAAATTAGCAACACCATTGGGTAATCTTTTAAATCATAGTCTAAGCACCGGCTTCATCCCAGCTAAATGGAAAAAGACCGATATTATTCCCTTGCACAAAGGTGGTGCTTCCAATGATCCCAGAAACTATAGACCTATTAGCCTGACTAGCCTTAACTGCAAGGCCATGGAGCAAATCATCATGGACTTTATCAATAAGTCTCCAGACACTTGACCCTACTCAGTTTGGATTTGTCAAAGGGAGATCATGCCTGTCAAACCTGGTGGACTTCTGTGAGACAGTCACCAAGGCACTGGATGATGGGAAATTTGTGTATACAGCCTACCTAGACTTAGCTAAGGCTTTTGACATTATTCCCCACCCAGGCATCATTGACAAACTCACTTAGCTTGGTATCAACCCTTATATCATTAGATGGGTCATTAACTAGTTCACTGATAGAACACATATAGTCAAAATAGGGGAATCTACCTCCAACAGCAGACCTGTAACCAGTGGTGCTCCACAGGGATCACTCCTGGGTCCTTTACTGTTTGGAATCTATTTCACTGAACTACAAGCAAAAACTAAAGGTCTGTGGCTGACAAAGTTTGATGATGACTGCAAACTGGAAGCGGTCATGTAATCTCCAAGTGATGTCAACATCCTACAAGACCAACTTACACAAATAAATGATTGGTGCCAAATTCATGGCCTTAAACTCAATGCAAAAAAATGTATCATCATCCTTTTTGGTAAGAGTGATATTCCTGCTAACTACTACATCAATAGCAACATCCTAAGTACACACTCAGTGGTGAGATACCTGGGCACACAGGCTGACAGCAGCCTTACCTTTGATCACTATGTCTCCACAGTGGTAAGAAGGGCATTCTATATTGCTCATCTCATAAGTAAAGGCATTGCCTCCAGAAAAAAAGAAGTTGTAACCTCCCTGTACTCTTCCCTCATCAGGCCAGTAACTGAGTACAATGTTCCTTTTGGTATGTACCTTTCCTAGCACCTGCAGCAATTGGAGAAACCACAAAAGTTCCTTACAAGGAAAATTCAAGGTCATCAACATCTGTCCTATGTGGATCATCTGAAATCACTGTCACTTTATTCTGTTTCAGACAGACTTTTCAGAGGTGATCTCTGCCTTGCATATAAGGCAATCTCTTACCCTGCTTTGTTGGAAATGCTGCATATCCACAAGTCAAATGGTACACAGGTTACTCACGGTAAAGACCTTAACCTGGTATGTGACATTAGTATAACCTGCTGGAAGGACAGATTTGTCTCACTTCATGTCAAATAGAGCATCTCATTGGCCCTCTTCAAACTCAATCTGGATGATTGGATGAGTAACTGTAAATTCATCCCAGGCATTTCACCTGTGTCCCTCTTGGACATGGGCATTGGGTGCTGATTATGGAAATAAGGATAGAACTTAGCTAGGCTTGAAAGGGCCCCAGGGCCATTAGCCTAGCAACTTCCTATGATCATATGATCCTATGAATAGTGTAATATTATAAGACTATGCTGTCTTCTTTATGTCGTCTACATGTCCTCAGTGTATGTGGATTTACATTAGGTGCTCTAGTTTTTATCACATGCTGCACACACATGCTGTTGTTGAACTGGCTAGGTTTCAAACTGTTTGCATTTCTGTATGTGTATATGTATGTGTGTGTGTGTATGAGTGTGTGTGCGGGTGTGCACACGTGTGCTTGTGTGTGCATGTGTGCGCGCGTGTGTGTGTGTGTGTGTGTGTGTGTGTGTGTGTGTGTGTGTGTGTGTGTGTGTGTGTGTGTTTATACAAAGAGATAGCCTGCCATCTTAGACAGGATTACTTTAATTTTTGTGTGCCCATCGAGAGATAAGATAAGCTATAGGTATACCTGTCAACCTCTTAGAGCAAGAAATCTGGACAAAGCCACAAATAAAAATGAGACAAAGGCCCAAAAATAGGGACAATTTTTAAATATTGCTCTTACATACTTAAAAAGTTGATAGAATAACAGGTTTTGCATTTGCATGAATTTTCTGAATGGTAGAAAGTCTGAAACTCAAATGTCTGTCATTATTTTCTAATTTCAGTCTTTAATGATTTGCCAATAATTTGCCAAAAAAACACAACTGTATGAAAAATGGACCAAAAATCTGAGAAAAAATCTGGACAGTCTGTGAAAATCTGTACAGTTGAGAGGTATGGATAGGCTCCATGAGGCCCTGAACTGGATAAAGAGGTACTGGATAAAAAAATGAACAAAAATATCATAACTATCAGTAAAAGGAATTAATTATATTTTTACAGTAACAGTAGCAGCACCTGGTATTAGCTTAATCATATCGTACCCACCTTCACACCATCATACTAATGCATGCTAACCTGAACCCTAACCCTCCATCTAACCCCAAGCCATACACCTTACTTTAATGATACAACCAGACACATACCACTTACATCACCACACATGCACAATACTAAATGCATTCCATTCTGTAGCCATTACTCTTAACGGTAAACCAGAAACTCACATATACACTCCCAGCCCATCACAAACTCAATCAAACTTGCACTACACCTTATTTGTCCTCTTCCCTAGCCCTTACACTAATCCTAACACATAAACATGCACACTCCTAGAACCTCAAAAAGTTTTGGTATATATGATACTTTTGACATTAGTCCCTAAAATACCTACCATCCTAAATTCAGCATTCTCATTCCAAGACAGACACCATTCAAACACACCTCCACTCATTATAAATTACATTTAATGAAGTGTATACATATTATACTAAAACATACACACACAGCCACATTTGTTCACATTCCCAATCACAGACTAACATTTGTTATTTTTAAATTGACACACTTGCCTTTCGACTATCCATTATTCAACATAACATCAGGAATCTATTTATACATATATGAATCAATTACAGTTGGTGAAACTATTGTCAGAAAAGTATTCTATCATACAGACATAGGTTCACAGAGAGTGCTAGTAGAATAAGGTAATAGCCCCCATTCATAAATTTAGGATGACAGCTTTTTAGAAGTTTGTTAATTGGCCATGTGTACTCTGGCTGAATGTACACTTAAAAATAAAACAATGGTTAACATCAAACCTTTTAAGGGAACTTTTCCTTTATCCCCTAAGGTAGAGAAATACATTGGATTTGATTATATTAAGTGTAAAGTTCAGACAATGCAATTCCCTTCATGAGGGATGCAGGGATTTACTCCCAGAAAAACAAATAATTTCATCCATTTGCCATCAACCAATGTGTACTTTTAGTCATGATCTATTCAGTTACTCAACTGTCATCCCAAGCTGGAGAAGGTTTTCTCTGACCTGTTAATATCTGTATCATCAGGATAGAGTAATTTATTGAGATATTTCTAAAAGAAGACCTTTACCCCTACAGTTGACTGCAAACTGGGTTTTATTGTTAATGTTGCAGGCACCTCCTCAGAAATTATAACAGTAATAGTGGTATGCCTTGGGGTTCAGTGGTGATATGCCTGCATACTGGATATTATTGTCAAATTTCCCTCTGATACTTATTCATTATAGCACAAAGTTACTGTGGAGTATGGAAAAGGGGCTACAGTTAATTGTAAAATGGTATAATACTGTCACATTTGATAAACAAGTTTCTCCCTCAGTGTATAGGCATCTATATCAGAAGATCGAATGCTAAAAATAGTGAACGCTCTTCTATCGAACTTAAAAACATGAAACCTTAAAATGTTGAAGGAACAGATCAGTGAATTTATTCGCTGATCCAAAAAAAAACAATGTACAGGTAAAATAAACTGGGGGGCTTTTGGAAAAAAAGCTCTGATCCAAAAAAAAAAAAAAACAATGTACAGGCAAAATAAACTGGGGGGGGGCTTTGCCCCACACTCCCCCAGCTTAAATATACCAACTCCAAGATCATACCACAGTGGAGAAAACAGCAAAGTCCAGAAAATGGCCAATTGATTTTTTCCCTGGGGAAAAAAAAAATCAATGTTCCGTGCCTTCAATATTTTCAGGTTTCGCATTTTAAAGTTCGATATAAGAGCATTCACTAATTTAAGAGTTCACTCTTCTGATAGGAGCCCATGTATAGCACTGCATAGTATAGTATAGTATAGTATAGTATAGTATAGTATAGTATAGTATAGTATAATATAGTCAAGTTAATGCACCTAGTCAAAATGAAAATGTAGTCAGGAATCTTGGAACTGAATTGATAATTCCTTCTCATTTGACCACAGCATAGCAGTATTATTCAGAAATATCTAAAGGCATATCAGCCAGGTCAGATGTTATCATCCCTCTTTATACAGCCTGAATTAGACCAATTATTGAATGCAACATCCTCTCTCCATTGGTTTTTTACACATAGTGTATAGTTTATAAAGCCCCATAAGATCCTAGTCAAGAAATATGTTGGTCTAAAGCCCTTGTGATAGCTGGAAAGAGTTAAATCAATATCCCTTAACAAGGTTTCTTATAGGATCTCACAAGGTGATCTATGCATTGCTTTCTGCAGAATTAGGGACTTCATACACACCCCTGCACCACTTTAGTAATGGGTGGTAACCCTAAACCAAATGTTGTCCCTTTCCCCAACTCTTACCCTACACCTTACCTTAAAAAAATGTTCTCATAACACTGCCACTGCACAAGACACACTTGGACACACAATCATGCACAATCACAAACTAATAACACTACATGTATTCACCTACCCCTAACCTTAACCCCAAAATTCACTTACTATCACGCAAACATACAACACCTACCGCTTCACCTGTTACCAACCCTAACCTTAATTCTCAAACACATGCACAAATGTTCCCACCCCCTCCAAACTTCACACACTTGCCTTGAAGAAAAATATAGTCAACATTTTGACCATTCAGTTATCTGTACATACACCATAAAGCACCATCCTTAGCACTGTTTGACGAATTGGACATTTGATGAAATGCAGGAGAAATCCATTCATCCACAACTCCTTTTTCCCATTTGTTGCACATGAGGTTGGGGTGCAAGGGAAATATATATATAGATATATACATATACATATATAAACAGATAGATATATAGATATATATATATGTTCACAGGTTTATATGACTTCATCGAGTTTTCAGAAACTTGAAATTCATATGGTCGAGACCATATGATAGAGTTTTCAGAAACTCTAAATAAAAAAAAAAATCTACGTTTTTGCAGGGGGCAAGCACCCCTGCACCCTTTACCACCTACAAATTATATATAATAACTCTGAGATTGCACTACAGTGGTGAAAAGGGTAAATTCCCCAGTCTCTACTGTACCACAATCTACATAGAACTGCCTCAAAGGGGATCTCGGAGTTGGTATACATAATTTGGAGTGAATGGGGTTACAGCCGCCACTTAAGGGGTGTAGTGAAGCTTGCTCCCTGCAAAACATAGATTTTTTTTATTTTGAATTTTTGGAAAACTGATGAAATGGTCTCGATCATATGAATTTTGAGTTTCCGAAAAATTGATGGTCATATAAAGCCATATTCACATACATGTACATACATACATATATAGTGTGTGTGTGTGTGTGTGTGTGTGTGTGTGTGTGTGTGTGTGTGTGTGTGTGTGTGTGTGTGTGTGTGTGTGTGTGTGTGTGTGTGTGCGTGTGTGCGTGTGTGTGTGTGTATGCGTGTGTGTGCCCCCCATATATAGCGCAACGTAGAGTGAAAGGCAATTCTCATGAGCTGTGATTGCATTATCTGCATTGTTTATGTGTGTGATACATACCCTTTTCAGGAGAACTCTAGGTATCATTGTCAACTAAGTAAAGGTGTCTGTATAAGGTATATAAAAAGCAAGGGTCACATATCCCTCATCAGAAGTCAAAGAATAATCAGTGGAGTATGAAGTTATTAACAGAGAACTCGTGGCCCAGAACATCATCTCTTGGAGGAGAACATTCTACCAATGCACTCATATAAATCAATTGAATCAAATTCATTTGAAAGCAGATTCCATTGAAACAATTACTCCAAAACCACTTTTTCTAAAATTTGGAGGTAGTGGAGGGACCCACTCACACACTCCAAACTTATATATAACTTCTGAAAGGTCACACAACAGTTGAGAAAAGACAAAACTCCACTTTTGCCAGAAGTGTTTTTGGCATAATTGTTTCAGTTAAATCCAATTTTCAGTGAAATGAATTTGGCAAACTGACTAGGTTTGACTTGCTCCAGTGCCAAGAACTGTTTAGGAATGGCCAGATTCAATAAAGCCTACACTAACTGTACACGATATGTATACAGTAAAATTTTTATCACAGTTTTTGTGCTTTCTAGTCACTCAGAAAGATTACACTAAGTGTACACTTTGTGGTAACTTTTATGAATCCCTGTCAAAGATGTATAGCTGCAAGGATATCACTAGGAAAACTAAAATTAGGAAGAAGAAGGTGTGTATTATGCCTGTGTTGTCTTTTCACTCAGAATGGTGTAGATTTACTATCCTTCCATGCAGGACTAGCTTTGTCCTGAATGGAAGTGGTAATTTAGGAGCAGGATGGCAGTGCTCCATGCATATTAATGAAGGCGCGCTGCTTGAGCTCTTAATCTTACACAGAGCATGTAAGAGTGCAGGGGACATGTCTTAGAGCAGAGATCTCAGAATATACATGCCCCTGCAACGAAGAACAACTGACAAGTCAAAAAGAATGAGTGAGACTGCTCATAGGTGTATGCATACCCCCAGCAACACCCACCATGTGTACAAGAGCAATAGTTAAAACAACAAATATAAACATTTTTTTATTAAACAGATACAATTTAACCGTAGGTACGGGGGTTTGCCCATCGCTTAGCTATGGTTAATGCAGCTTAAATGGCACAAGAGGATAAAAAGCAAGATATATGCAAATGAAGCAGTACAGCAATAGTGTAGTGGGCATAGCATTCGCCTCATGAGCAGTCATTCCGGGTTCAGGTCCCACTGCAGCACATCAAATTTTCCATGTCAAATCACTTTATGACCAATATTTTTAGTTGCATAACCTATGAAATAACATATATTTGTGAACTGGAGTACTGCATTAAATGCAGATGTGAGGTGTCAGTGTCATAATGTTGTAATGTCCACAGATAATCACATGTTCCCCATACAGTATATGTACACAGGAATCAGGGATACAAATGTAAGGTAAAATGTGTAATGAATGATAACTCCATACAGCTTCCAAATCCCCCACTTTCCCAAGAACCATTATACATTACTGTCTAAATTAGTGCAGTGGTAAGCGGGAGTAAGCACTAGTAAGCAAGCGTAAGCATAATTAAGCAGTAGTAAGCGGGAGTAAGCATATATAAGCACTAGTAAACGGGTTTAAGCCCATTTGCGTGGGGGTAAACAATGTGCACACAGTTAAGCAATACTGAAGCTAACTCTCTGTAGGCATATGCAACCGGAGGTTAGCAATGCTTACCTTCACGCAAAACCACTTATAAGTGCTTAAAAGTGCCTTAATCATTCTGTATGCAACAGTCGGTGCTCCGGTCAGAAACAAAATAAACAGCCTTTGCAGGTCTTGAACGCAGGACCCTGGACACTATAGTCACAGTATTTAACAACTAAGACATCACAGCAGTACCTAAGACTGAGGTATCACCAAACAAATCCTCACTATAGCAAAATCAAACTGAACATGTGAAAGGAATCTATATACAGTCTTATGTTCTATAAACTATTACATTACATAAATATATGAACTGGAGTACTGCAGTAAGCCCAGATGTGAGATGTAATTGTAATAAAGTGTTGATGTCCCCTAATAAACACAAGGACCCCATACAGTGTACGTACACATGAATCATGGATACCAGACATATATATAACATGTAATGAATAATAAATCATTTCCAAAAAGCAAATATAATGCAAAGTAAATATTAAGCAACATTAAGCATTGCACAGGCCAGCTTAGTAGGTGTAAGCAATGTGTAGGCTAGCTAACTCAATGTGTCCATTGGTATACCCCTGTAAACAATGACAACCTTAGGTAAGCAGGTTTGCTCATAGCTTAGACTTTTCAAAACCATCCAATCATGAAAAAGTGCAGGAAATCAGCCCTATTTAAACACAACAGGTGGGAATACATCTTATAACTGATTGTAGCTTCCCCTTGCAGGCACCATGTCTGAAATGGGAGAGGGAGTGCACTTTCAGGTGCAGTGCTGGGGCATCCAGGAGTCCAGAGTCATGGCAGGACTCCTTGTCAAAGATCATGAGCAGAAACTGCTGCAGGTCCAGTACCATGGTTCCCAGTATAAAGCAGAAGCCTGGGATCATCTCACCCATGACCTCACCAGTGCCACTGGGATATCCCAAACTGGTGAGCAGGTCAGGTATCACTAAGCCGACCTGAAACAGCGAAAGGGGGATCTCTTGGATCAGTGGATCCAAGAGGTTAGGACAGCAGGGGAGGTACAAGTAGTGTGTAAGTATCACTCCACTACCTGTTTAATAATTGCCAGCTCATGTATATTATGGATAGGTATGGCTACATTTTCCTCTTATGTCCTTCACAGCTGCAAGTGAGCGGGCTGTGAACCAGGAGGCCCATGGATGATGCTTGAAGAGGTTGAGACGCGAGGCAGGTTAGTAATACTCTTGCATGTATTGTCATAGGAAATAAATCTAACAGTATTAGTAAGTTAATTGCCTGTATAAAACCTGTATTGTTTAAGGCAAGGACTGCATACACCAGAGAATATGGCAGGAAGAGTCTCATATAGGTTATATGTAAATAAAAGCATAATAGCCTGACAATGAAGGTCTAACTGCTGTACTGCATGTGTTCACTCTGGTATCATATGGTAATGTAGATTTGAAATCACTTAATAGTACTGTTGTATTAAGCACTGTTACCCACACTACAAAATAAATAAAAAAATGTGTAGGAATGTCTGTATATGACTGGTGTAATCCCCAGAGGTCAGCTAGTACAACTGAGAGAGACATAGACAGAAAACAGTGAAAAGACATACAACAAAATCCAAATCGCACACCCAACTGAGACGTGAACTGTTGCATTTTTAGCACACACACAGCCATGGTTCGAATCCTGGGAGTGGTAGTAGTCTGCATATAGAATCATACCCCACAACTGTACAGATATGTCCAGAATGTCCAGTAAATTGGCCAATATCTCCTGCCTGTTCCCCTGGGAAATAAGTGGGATGATCCCAGATGTATAGGCTGCAAACAAGAAATACAACTGATTGTCACACATCTATAAGAACAAACCTGTCACTCTAGCAACTCCCCAAACTGTTATGAGAGTAATAAACCAAATATGTCCAATCTACACCTCCATGTTGTCAAGGTGTGACCAGAGTGTGTACAGTAACAGAATGAGATGTAACTGCATAACACTAATCTGAAATCTGGTACTTTGTGTGGAAATATTCAGGTAGTGCTAACGAACATTGCTGCCACAGGTCCATCAGATATGAACACTGCGCCCAGAAATAAAACAGTGATACCCTGTACTGGTACTGTTTACTTTGGTATTGTATGACGTTGTTAGCATTATAGTTGCTCTGAATAATAAGGTATTACTCATCACTGTCAACCACACTGTGCTACATTATATAACTGTCTAGGAAATCCTAT
>NC_056727.1:837166732-837216732 GCF_019279795.1 Protopterus annectens | reverse complement strand
GAAAAGTAAAGGGACCATGCCCACATGATGTAGGGATTTATAGTAGTGGGTTGCCATGACAGTGGTAATTGGAAGTACTACACAGAATGCTGCATGCAGGTAGCAAGTAGAGGACACAGACTGGTGCAGAGGCAATCACCTGATCTTGTGCATCACCTACAAAAGCCATGCTGCAATCTATCCAAAGCAGCTCAATCCATTTACTGGAGAAAGACTGAGACAGAGAGAAACAGAAAAGGCAAAAAAAAAAAAATTACAGAAAAGAAAAGAAAAAACATCCATCCAGCAAACTATCCAGGAGTGACATCATTCCCACAACAGGTATGTGAATTATATATGCATGTAATTGACTGTAGTACTTGGCCCATAATAATGGGATAGATGATGTGGAATGATTTACATGTGCCATCAGGTGTTGTTGTTATGATGTTCAGCTGAACCACTGCTAAGGGCAATAGAGTCTGTCCCTGTGGGTAGTGGACCATACCTGTCAACTGTGCAGAGCAGCACTGACTGATAAGATGTAAGCCATCATAGTGTGTGTTGTGTAATTGGAGCATGTATATTACTGTGGCCAATAGCTGGTGGTGAAAGTAATGCCATAATGATGGGCATGTGGGTTCCACAGCCCACCACCTGCAGGATGCACAGGCTAACCTGTATTTTAGCATGCTGGAATGCCATAGGTATGTAATAGGATTACGTGCAATCTGGCCCTACATATACCCCCCCCCAATGCCAGGCTGTGTTCATATGTGGCATCTGTCTGTGTTGTAGCAAGGCAGAACAGTGCAGCTGTGCAGGCAGATGTTGTGAGATTGTGGACCTGATGTCTGAATGTACCCCATATATAGGTATATGTGTACACACACACACACACACACACACACACATATATATATATATATATATATATATATATATATATATATATATGTGTGTGTGTGTGTGTGTGTGTGTGTGTGTGTGTGTGTGTGTGTGTGCGTGTGTGTGGGTGTGTATTTACATATATGTCCACAAATATATAGATACCCATGTGTAGATATATATATATAGATATAAAAACACGGCTCCAAATCCACAAATGCACGGCAGGCGTTGAGTATTCTTAACGCAAAAGAGAATTTATTTATAAAATCAAGTACAGCGTTTTCGCCAATCAATCTTGAATGGCTTCCTCAGAGAAACGTATTTTTTCATCTAAAATCAAAGCTGTTTTTATCACTGTGCTAGCAATACGTACATTCGTCACTTCCTGGTCTTGCAGCTGTTTTATGCTATAATACTTAAAAATATCGTGACCAGAATATACAGATTCAACAACAAATGTCAGTCATTCCTTTTGAAGTACCATTTTAAAAGTACATTTTCAACAAGTCATTTTCTAAAAAAACATTGTTCCTTTTCTAATAAAATCCATTTTTTGTATTTCTGTAAATTATCCCACTCCTCGAAGGTGGAACACCTTTTCAGAACCCAGGCTAAACTAAAGTAAAAAAAGAGAGAATTTTATTTCTAACTCGTACCTTAAATACATATCATACAAACATTCCTACCTTTTAAAAGAGCAATCAGCCGTGATGGTTTAAAAATTACCTTCTAATTGTTAAAAAATATATAGTAATCCATAAGATAGGCATCGCTTAGTACATCTGTTCAAATAATATGTGACTATCCATGCTGTATGAATTTTACATATTTCACATTCTAGTATAAGTTATACTTATGTAATTATTTGATTCAAATTGAGCAGTGTGGGGAAGGGATTTTACTTAAATTGGGTTTGTTTAGGTTTATTTAAATTAAATTTATTAAATTTGGATTGAATTTACTTAAACATATTTAAATTTATTTAAACCAAGTTATCTTTATTCAAACTAATTCTACCTAGTTTTTAATATTTTGATTAATATTGGGATGTTCTAGTTTTAAGAATATGCTTATTTAGTGTTTTACTTGTTGCTTTTAACTGATGTCCTTATTAAGCTTTGTAAGTCATTAGTTTTATTGATGCTAATTAATGATGTCACTATAGGTATAAATTGTAAGTAATAGCACTTGAATTTGTCTGATGAAGTCTGCTGGTCGAGCAGACGAAAAGCGCTTCACTTTATTAAACTTTTGTACCCTGTGGCTTATCAGTTGTTTCTCTGTGGCGAAAGTTGTACTGTCTACTGGTTCCTGCTTACGGTTGTCAGTGTAATAGTATTGGATTGGTCATGCATGGTCCGCTGATGTTGAGAGCTGTAAATCAGACATCAGGCATTCACAAATGACATCTGTCCACATATCATCCCAGGTTTGGGTTGCTGAAAAATATAGGGGCTGTGAGCATAAAAGCTGACACAGTACTACACATTCAGCAATGGGTTGTACACCTGTGAGGTGTGGTGCACAGTGTACATACATGCAGTGGTATCCAGGGGAAGGGGCATCAACTAGTAACACAGCACATGCATCACACACATGTATACTGTTGCTAGCATGGATTGACTATAACTGCACTGCATGCTGTTGGGTACCATATGTTATGCATGTTGACAGATGGGTAATAGGAGGACTGTGTGTATTATCATTGTGCAACATCACCGGTATGTGTGCATCTGTGTCTCAGTGGGTGGTTAGCTTGTCTGTAGGTTCACTCTGGTGAAGTGGAGGGAGGCTGATGCATGTAGGCTCCATGTGTACATGTGTGTATTTGTGTGGGTATCCATGTATGCACATGTGTGATTGTGGGGTTGTTCATACAGCAGTACTTCCCTTTGGAATCATGCAGTGCATGGACATGGACTGACACATGACACACCAGGAATACTTGTCATGTATGTAATCACAGGACAGCTGATAGTATAATAAGGTCCGTAGCATGGAACAGTCATTGGGAGGGAAGGCAGACAGCAGGTATAACCTTAATATCGCATTCAGCAGAGAGGTGACTGACAACCCATGTATGTAGCACTAAAGAAGCATTGGGGAATTACTACACAACACCAGAGAGTGTATCCATATATTACAGTTGTCAAATGATAGGCTGATTGAGCAGCATATCTGGCATGTACTGAGCACCACATACACATGACACTCCAGTGCGTGATATTATGGAGTGAACATAGTAGCCCCTCACATATAGGGGCCATGTTCATGATGTACAGACATACACAGGGTGAACACTGAATGACAGCAGTGAGGCCATGTAAAACCACTCCACTCAGGTCAGGGAGGTAATGGAGTAACAGGTCTTGTGTTATGATCACTTGTCTAGGCATTTAGAGGAATGATACGTTAATGAGTGGTATTAATGAGTGTATGTTACCAAGTGTCATGCAGGATGGAGAACTCATGGGAATATACGTGGGACTGTCTGTAAAGTCACGGACAAGTAGGTATTAAGGTGGTGTTATGCAATGCTGTACAGGTCTTAAAGTGCATTTATTGTTTTCCCACACAGGTGGCAAGGTGGGTCAGGATCCCTTCTGCATGAAATCTGATGTCTGTGTCCATACAGAACCGAAGATGATGATAGTACTGTTAAGGCACAGGTGGGGATGTCAGGGGCCGAAACAGCACCATCATTTGACATCCTCCTTTTAGCCACCCCAACCCCCCACACAGTTTTAGTGTCTATACATGTCCCATTAATAGTTGCCATAGCAGAGGGTCAGCTGGCATTTGGTGGCAGTGCACAGGAGAGTGTGGCAACCATGCCTACTGTGCTAGTCACAGCAGACATAGCCAGATGTCTGGCAGGGCATCACACAGGCAGATGTCCATGGGTGCTCCTGGTAGGGCCGCTGGTCATCATGCTCTTTGCAGACATGTCACGACTGGTACCACCAGGTGCATTTTATCCTGGCTTTAGTTATTATTCCACCAGGTGCATGTTTCAGGCTGTCATGGCAGTGCAGGCATGTATGGAACATTACACCAGACAGGGCCTGAGGCTGCAGAGGGGTGATCTCACATCTGCAAGTGACAACTTCCGTGAACTGTCTGGTGCCATCCGTGCTTATACCGAGCTCATAGATAGATGGTTTGGTGAGATGATGGCCCTCATAGACCGTGGTTTGTCCATGCTTGAACGTGTGGTGGGAGTACGGTGATGGCCACATGGACGTAGGCTAGGCACGCCAACAGCTGGCAGTCAACGTGGACATGCTAGGACACCAAGGGCTCCCGTAGTGGCAGTACCAGCCCCAGCGCTGTGGGCAGGTGTTGTCCACACCATACCACACCACAGCAGGCCACAAGCATGTGGTCCTGGTCAGTCCCAGGAGGGACCTGGTTCCAGCAGACATCTGTCAACATCAGGGAAGAGTAGCACATAGAGGTCTGTACCTGGATGTGCCCAAGGAACCCTTGGCAGGCATAGTCCATGTGTCCATGGCCGGAGGCAGTGATCTGCACACCCTGCCAGGTATGGTCTGCAGCTATCCATAAACACCTGTGTGGGGCATCCACATGGCAGAACTGTGTGCATGCATACCCACACAACAGACGAACACACCTAGGGCAACCCCATACCTACACACACCACATCACCACACCCAGTTCACCTCATTACACCCCTAACTCACAGACATGGTGTCAAATGTATGGCCCACCCTCAGCCTCTGGCAAACTAACAACACACCCTGTGCATATGATGATATCTGTGCTACATTCCTGTCATCCATAACATCAATGCAGGGACAGGCTAATATGGTTCTGATGCACAAGGTAACTGTACTACAGTGTACCAAAGTACTAAAATCTAACATGTTGTCAGGAGTAAAGTTTAATGCATACATGTCAGGTAGTGTAGCCGTCCAGCAATAATGCATTATAGCTGCTAGTAACACTGGTTGATTGTGGTCTCCATATTGCAATCCATTTGTGTTGTAAGTGTACATGTGTCAGCACGGGGATGGTCTGCAGTCATATTCCACAATGGGGTATGGCACTGTGGTGACACCATGGCTGTGACATATCTGGGGTACAGCTGAACACATGTCACAGGTTTGTATAACAGTTATTGCCTGTGCCACATGGACAGGTGACCTGCTGGGATGTGTATAATCTGCAAAATGATGTAGACCCATCCACATACATGCACACTCTTACTTGGCAACACTGTGACTAGACCCCTACCTAAGTATGTAGCGCTACTGAAGTGTGTGGCTTTTATTGCCCACACCACACAGTGTTTAGGGTGAGGTGTGTTCCAGGTTACATATTACATGCAGAACATCCCCAGACATGTACATTATGCTAATGGGGGATGTAATGGGTGTATATGGACAATACATAGGGTGACATACCTTCCTATACACATTAACAGACACATAACAGGCAGACACACATCTGAGGGACCTGGGCCTATTGCTGCTAACTAACTTGACCATGTGCCAATGTGTTACCGGTAGGCTGCACACAGCACATGCATAACTGGGCTGGATTGTGGTATCAGTTACCTGTCTGGTTGATGGTGACAGTGGTAACCATAAAGTGGCACATGGGACATATACCATGTATACCTTGGTGTAATGACAGTGTACACAGCACCCACATCCCCCAGTGGATATTGTACTCTCTAAAACCCATGATGACACTCGGACATACCCACCATCACACATTGCCCACAACTGTGATACAACCCATTGTATATCCCAACAGTGGTACTACAGGGATATGCATCCAATGCACATGCCACAGGCATAGTAGGATGTTGCATTATCATGTCTCACCTATGGGCAGCAATAACACTTTCTGTACTACTGTGTGGCAATAAGTAGTTTAATAGGAGTATGTGGCCTTGGAATGCTGTACCCTACAGATATACGGACATGTACACATACACACACTTGCCAGAACTCAATGGGTATCCAATGCCTATTGACCCATTTGTACAATGCTGTTGTGCTGGTACTGCAAGGCTTGTGTAGCCAGTATGGAGAGGAGCATAACAGGGTGCATGTAATGTCCCATACAGCAGCAGCCACAACTGACTATGCGGTGGTTGTGAAGGCCTTCATGGAATTCTCAAGTACAGGTGTACTAACACACAGACACTGCTATACTCAGTAATGCACATGTACATGTGTGTCAGTTACTGGGCTGCATCACTGCAGGTGGTCATAGCTGTGTACCTAGCTATTGTCCATGGAGAGATGGGTTGTGTAGGGGATATGTGTACAGTGATATCCTGCCACCTGCCATGTGACAGCAGGCAATCTATCGATAGACACCACTGTGGTGACCCTCAGGGTGGGAGTGATATGTATCAGCCAATCCTCTGGGTGCCTCCTACACATGGCCACTCAGGTGATCAATTTGACATGTATGCAACATGTATTACAACACATGGTTAGTGTCTGTGATGGAGACCTGTACCCAAGCATATTCTATTGACTGTGGTAGTTTAGTGGAGGTATCTATGGCATGTGGTGCATACATGGTGTTGTCTCTTATATTTTCCAGTTCTTACACAGCTGTGCAGACATGTAAGTGTCAATCAAGCAAAGGTTGCTTGCACATATCCCAGCTGGATATCTACCATCTGCACATCTGTACAGGGACTGACAGTCATCAGCTTGGCAAGTAGCTATGCAATAGGATGAATGTGTGACAGATAGACATTTGACAACAGTATGTATGCCATAACTACATGTTGGAATCCTTCACTAATGTGTTGTACAGACAGTAGTCTACAGTTACATTCCAAATGTCGGATCATTATCCAGTAGGGGATATATACTGTGACACTGCCCACACACCAGGGATACAACAGGGAGGCCTCAGAGTCCAACTATGCCTGCAGGTGTGCCTGTTGTCAGTACTACATTTAGCACTCTACTCTTGCCTAGAAAAGCACTGTCAACAGTAGTACCACCATGATAAACTACATGCCAGTGTGCCAACAGGTACCCTGGGCTTCTACCCTTGTATGTAACACATTAACATGGATAACAGTGCTGCACATGCCTCATAGACTTCTGTGTCCCAGACATGACACTCACACCCCTTGCTACTGTAATGACAGCACATAGGTGCATGTATTGTACATGGCATTACATACACTTGTTACAGATGTCATTACCCTACTATATTATCAGACTGGGTGGTGTGAACTGATTACCAAGGCTAAGCCATGCTTAGCAGGTATCAACATTGCTCCAATATAACCGTTAAGCTGATTTGCACACTGGTAAGTGAAGCCTACACTGTGTAAGTGCCCATACGCTTACCTGTAGCTTAGCACCACTTAGCTTCACGCAAACCCATGCAAACGCTCTTAAAGTGTCTGAAAACTGCCTTAACCACTCTGTATTGACAGCCCTTGTTCTGCACAGCAGAAAAAATGAACAGGTCTTGAATCCAGGACCCCTTCCACTATAGACACAACACTTAACCACTACACCATGACCACTGTGAAGATAGCTGTTGTTTTTCCAATATATCTCTCAACACACATATTGATTAGCATTGAACAATTGCCTTTAGTTCCACAATTGTGTAGTACTTGTTATTAATATGACTGTTGCATCACATATGTTGTTTTATCATAATTTACACATATCAGATACATACAGTGAGATACATCTGGGGGGGTATACACAACCATGATGTTTACACATGATAGGAATATGGATATATACATATACATAAGTTGATATATGTCTACATGTACATACACATATATATTCATACATATCTGTATACACATCTGTATAGTGCATCATATATATGGCCATGTGTAAATCTCTTTGTGTGTGTGTGTATATATATATATATATATATATATATATATATATATATATATATATATATATATGTGTGTGTGTGTGTGTGTATATATATATATATATATATATATATATATATATATGTATATATAGCTATATATGCATGCACATCCTATGTGTACAGATATGCCTATTTATGTGGATATATATGTAAATATCTATAACTATATGTGCATATATATCTATCCTGATATACCTATTACTGTCAATATATATGTAGATATCCATAAGTATATGTGCATATGTATCTCTATCGGTAGATGTGTAGACATACATTGTTGTGTATATGTATATATTTAAGTGTTCATATGCATATAAATATGTACATATACATATCCATCTATGTCGATATGTATATGTGTATATACCTATATAGGGTTCCTATCAGTTCATAGAAACTTCAGCAGTTCGAACACCATATGTTCGAACTGTGAAGTTCGAAAACTGATTAACGCGAAGCCACGGAACACCAAATTCTTTCCCAGGGAAAGAATTCGGTGGGCCATTTCTGCGGCTTCATTATTCCTCCACTATAGTGCGAAGTGTACAGACCAGGTAAATGTAAGTGTGCGAACGGACCGGGTTAAGGTGAGCTTGTGATAGTTACATACCTTAGGGTTAGGGAGCAGGTAAGGTGAGTGTGCGATAGTTACGGACCTTAGGGTTAGGGAGCGAGTAAGGTGAGTGTGCGATAGTTACAGACCTTTGCCCCCATAGGTTATGCATTCACACACTCCTGTCTGTCCTGACACATAATAACCGCTGGTGCAGAGGTCACATGGCCATGTACTACCCACTAGTTAGTGACATACATCTATACAGCATCCCACTGCTTTGTCAGAAATACATGACAGTTATGGTGGCCCGGCAGCTGTACATCTGGCAAATATCTGGACATAACATCACACTGGGTAAGTACACTAAGCTGCTAGGCATGTAACAAAGCACTGTGCAGGCCACTGGCAGACTGCTACAACTCTGGCCTAAATTTCTTATGGGGGAATACACATGTACCTGCAAATATAGCAGGCTCTACGGGCATGTCACAGCACAGAGTAACAGACACTTGTGTGAAAGTGCATAACCACAACCAATGTGAACACAGCCACATATGGTAAGCTAGCTTAATATTACATTATATGGAGTGTCTGATAAACATCATCCTCATATGTGCCACTCACATAGTAACCCTACATATACTGGGCCACTACACAGTGTGGTCCGATGGCTGTCTGTGGTATGGGACATGTGTGTATTTGGCCCTACAAACATGTAAGCCGATAAGATACCATACACTGGAGCAGCATGTAACATCAGATAGAATAGGACCAAGAACAATGACATCTACCACAGTCTGCACACAGGCCAAGGTACATATTCACAATACACACACTGTTGACAATCACCATAAGTACACAGACCTCAGTACTGTACACACAACCACAGAATGCCCAGGTTATGTCTTCAAATATAACTTCTATTATACATGTGTAGCAGTCTGATATCTCACTGGCTTGTTATCAGATATGATGTCAATATATAATGGTGTACAGACCATATGCACCTCTTGCTGCATGACATATGTACAAAGGTTGACAGAGATGTGGCTGGAGGCACAAACACAGGGCCAATATTAACATGTTGCTCTGATGACCTCAGACATTTACTGTTGTAACAGGGTTTGTTGTGACATTTGTCCTATGAGGGATATGAAGTCAGAAACTCTCATGGCTGTTACCATGTACTGACTGCAATCCTCACACTATGCTTCTGCAGTTGTCACATAGGTGCTCTGTCAGTAATACAAGAAACAAAAGGCACCACACACTGCCCAGTCTGCAGATAACCCTACAGTTGGGGATTTCCTCAAAAATATATCACTGTCATGACAGGTATTAAAACATGTAGACCAGTCATATCCACACACAACCTGTTAAACCGACATTGCTCCAAATGCAGAATAGCAACACTTACATTCTGTAGTCATGTCAGGTACATCCCCCATCCTGTGTGTTGGCTTGATTCCACAGTGTATGTTAGAGGTAAATCCCAAATCCATCTGTGATGTTGTTTGTCAAACACCAGATCTAGGTCCTGCTCACAGTGAATGAAAAGGTCCAACACCAACATGATGTTCCTAGATATTGGAGTGTGTTTCCATGCAATTGGCTATGGGAATGTTACCACAGCTGTCCACATGCAATCAGCTAAAGGAGGGCTGCAATTCATGCAGAGGCAATCAGCTGATCATGAGCATCACTTACAAAACACATGCTGCTGCCCAAGCAATGCAGGTGTAGTTCTCCACATCCACCAGAGAGGGAGTGAGAGAGACAGAGACAAAGTAAGTCAGGGAGGGGGTGGGAGAGTAAAACCTAAGCATGTTTGTGTCACACACCTACAAGTAAAGGGTTTCAAACCCCTGACTGACTATGTGGTGCTATCACATGTCTATGCAGTTATTGCATGCACCACATAGCTTACATGTTGAGGAGTTGTCCAAATGTATATGTGATGGTGAGTGACATCTGCAAAGGTTATATGGTAGCAATACGGTAGGTGTAGTACACGTGCCTGTTCACATGAACAGGTGTCAGCATCAACACAGCCACACTCTCTCAGGGACTCACACACATTGACACACTTAGCAGGGTCAGGAATATACTTCCTAACTAGTTAGTTTGCCACCATACAGTACTGTGCAGGTATCACATGTACCACAGGGGTTATCTGGAGGTTATATGGGCAAAGGGTATGTGAAGGTGTCTGACATCAGACAGCATGCTTCAGTATGCCAATGGGGGTTGTAGTGAGTGTGAATGTGGTCGAAAGCATCATACACCACACACACAGACACAGGGTGCCAGTACTGACATGCATGTGTGCATTGCTTCATGGGTGTGTAGTGGTTGACTGTGGCAGAAGGCTATACAAGGCTAGGTGAAGGGTATACCTTGGCATCAGGCTACATGACAATGGTCTGCAGTGTGGCACAGGGGTGTAGTGTCTGGATTGGCCCACACAGGTGGGTATTGTATTCACCATCCAGTCACCTGGGTAACTATTGTGTGTGGCCATTGCTATGCAATACTTGCCATGTATGTGTTCTTTAGTCCAAGACATGGATGCTGTCTGGGATGTGCACATGTCCCACATGCATGTACAGTGACATCTGGAACCGTACCTGTGGTGTCTGGCCCATGTTGTGTACACAGATTATCATCAGATGTGCCTGTCCTGGCCTCATGTGCCAGGAACTGGTAATGGACAGCAGGTTGACCCTGCACCTACATTGATAGCATGATACAGGTATTCCCTGGTTTTGATGGCACTGTCCATACAGGGTATATGTTTAAGTCATGGTAGGTCCTTTGCGGGTTACATTTGATGGCACTACAGGTGTTGCAGGCGTCCAGTGGGGAACATAGTGAAGGTGCACTGTCTACATGTACATGCCTATTGTACTGAAGGACAGGGTGCCATGCCCTCTGTAGTCCACTGCAATCACACCATGGTTACTATATGTGGGAAATATGCAGGGTACTACCAACATAGCGGTTGTTGCCTAGGCAAGTGTGTTTGCGCATGAGACATGGGTTGAGAGTGTTCTCTGTGTAATACAAGGGTTGCTAACTTTGTTCATCAGGCCTTGATGTCACATGTAGAGGTATGGATTGCCACCCCAGACTCTCAGCTATTTCACATCTGTTATCCTTGTAAGGGGGACATTGTGACATATAATAAGGACACTATATAAGAAATTTGCAAAACCCATTCCACAATGAGTCCAGTTGTTACACACTCATTGCTACCTCCATACAGGATATGAATGACAAACTCAGAGACAGAGACACACACACACCCACTTGCCATGTGTGGTATTAGAACTCCTACCTAACTAGTTTTTTACACTACAACATTATGCAGTTATAGGATGTGCCATGGAGATTACTGGAGTACTACTTCCCCAAAGTGTATTTTATTGGGAATGACATCAGCAGACTTGTACCCTACACAGACAAGGAAACACACACACACAAACATCCACACCTGCCATGTGTGGGAATAGAACCCCTACCAAAGTACTATAGCACACTACAGCATTACACAGTTATAGGACACACCACAGAGATTACTGGGCTACTCCTTTCCCAAAGGTGTATTTCACAGTGAATAACATCAGCAGGCTTGCCAAAGTAGGGCATTTGAATTGTACTGAGTGTGACTAGCCTAAAAAAATTGCTCCCTACAAAGACAAAGAAACACACACACAAACCTCCACACTTGCCATATCTGGGAATAGAACCCCTACCAAATTACTATATCACACTGCAGCATTACACTGTTATAGGACACACCACAGAACTTACAGGGCTACTTCTTTCCCAAAGGTGTATTTCACAGTGAATAACATCAGCAGCCTTGCCAAAGTAGGCCATTTGAATTGTAGTGAGTATGATTAGCCTATATATCATTGTTCCCTACACCAACAGAGAAAGACACACAGTTGCCATGTCTGGGATTAGAACTCCTACCTAGAAAGTTTATCTCAATACAGCATTATGCAGTTATAGGATGTGCCACAGAGATTATTGGGCTACACTTTTCCCAAAGGTGAATTTCACAGTAAATGACATCAGCAGCCTTGCCAAAGTAGGGCATTTGAAATGTAGTCAGTGTGACTAGCCTAAAAAGCATTACCTCCTGCACAGACAGAAACGCACACACAGTTGCCATGTCTGGGATTAGAACTTCTAGCTAACTTGTTTATCACACTACAGCATTACACGGTTATAGGACATGCCATGGCTATTACTGTGCTACACCTTTCCCGAAGGTGTATTTCACAGTAAATGACATCAGCAGCCTTACCAAAGTAGGGCATTTGAATTGTAGTGAGTGTGACTAGCCTAAAAAGCATTGCTCCCTACACAGGCAGACACACACACAAACTCACACAATTACCATCTCTGGGATTAGAACTCATACCTAACTAATTTATCACACTACAGCATTACGCAATTATAGGACATGCCATGGAGATTACTGGGATACAACTTTCCCAAAGGTGTATTTCATAGTGAATGACATGACCAGCCTTGCCAAAGTAGGGCATTTGAATTGTAGTGAGTGTGAATAGCCTAAAAAGCATTGCTCCCTTCACAGACAGAGACACACACATGGCTGCCATGTCTGGGATTAGAATTTATACCTATCTAGTTTATCATGCTACAGCATTACACAGTTATAGGATGCTCCATGGAGATTACTGGGCTACACCTTTCCCAAAGGTGTATTTCACAGTGGATGACATCAGCAGCCTTGCCAAAGTAGGGCGTTTGAATTGTAGTGAGTGTGACTAGCCTAAAAACATTGCTCCCTACACAGACAGAGACACACACACACACACACACACACACACACACACACACACACACACACACACACACACACACACACACACACACACACACAGTTGCCATGTCTGGGATTAGAACTCGTACTTAACTAATTTATCACACTACAGCATTACACAATTATAGGATGCACCACAGAGATTACTGGACTACTCATTTTGCAAAGGTGTATTTCACAGTGGATGACATCAGCCAGCTTGCCAAAGTAGGGTATTTGCATTGTAGTGAGTGTGACTAGCCTAAAAAGCATTGCCTCCTACACAGACCAAGACGCACAAACACACACACACAGTTACCATGTCTGGGATTAGAACTTCTACCTGGCTAGTTTATCACACTACAGCATTACGCAATTATAGGATACGGCACAGAGATTACTGGTCTACTCTTTTGCCAAAGGTGTATTTCAAAGTGGATGACATCAGCAGTCTTGTCATAGTAGGGCAGTGTGTGTGCATGGGCCATAACCCATTCATCTAGAGGTAGACACACCACATGCAGGCACACGCAGGTTTATATTCCACAGGTATGTGTATACAACTGCTAGATGACTACTGCCTTGTACAGTCATGTTGTCCAGCTAGCACTTGCACCATAGAGTCTGTAATGCTGACGGATACCAGTGGCTAATTTCTACAGTGAGTGACATTTACACATCATGCGGTTGTAGCCATTTGGCTGTGTGCTGGGTGGGACAGGCCTCATGATGGAAGGCTCTTTGTCACTGTCACTCTCTTCCACACATCTATGTATGTCTACTTTTGTCATATTATAGTGTGTTGTCCTTGGATATATGTCTGTATTCCTATCCAATGTGGGTGCAAAGCATGATGGTGCATACTGAGGGGTGTATGCGCTAACATCTGCGACTGTCAGCTATGTATGGTCCACTGTTGTTGGCAGACATGGGCTTCATTTGTTTAAGTGTGTGAGCATGCCCAGTATGATCTTTCAGTATGTTGTTGTCTGACATTGCCTTCATTTCTCTAAGTGTGTGAGCATGTCCAGTATGCCCTTCTGTATTGAATGTGTGGATCCATTCCAGGTAGTTTGTACTCCAGTGCAGACCTTTGTGTTCTACACCTACATGTAGCAAACTGTTTCTGCAGGATATCTGTAGATCAGTTGGCAATATGGGATCAACATGTCCAAAAGGTAGTGTGTACTGTAGGTGTTTGTGTCTGTGCTGCTTCTGCTACATGGTATTGGTGTTAGCAGAGATATTCAGACATGTGTACTGTTATACACTGTGATGTTTTATGTCCTCAGGTACTGTCGGGTGGGCATTCTTGCTCACAGTGATGTCCTGGGGAACATAGGGTGAATGCAGTTGTGTCCAGTATTGTGGGCAAATGCCTACATATTCATGAAAAGTTATGCCATTCTGGAAGGGGAGTTGCAGACACTTGCTACTGGGTCTGTGTATCAAGTTCACCACCTTGGTAGAGTGCTGGCAGAGGATCCCATACATGTACATCCATTGACATGACAGTATGGCCTTATCTTGCTGTGGCAATACCTCACAGCTGTACAGATTCACACAGGTTACCCAGAAGCAGGGGTCATAAGTCAGGACATTACCCCTATTGTGGTGTACGGGCAGGTTTGTAGCCACCCTTTTTTGTGTTTGCAGCCAGGGATAGTATGTGCACACTGCTATGTTTCGACCTTGCACATTTCATGCTGTCCATGCTCCCACCGGGTCTATATTAAATCACCGAATGCTGAAAAAAAGTGAACAATGATTGATTGACCCTATGGAAGTGAAAGCTTACGATGTCAAAGTGTCAGAACAGTGATTTTTTTTCCCCTTGGAAAAAAAATCGCTGTTCCAACAAAAATAAAACATAAAAATCAATTTCAAACATTACATTAAGTGGGGGTGCTTCACCCCCCACACCCGCCTACTTAAATATACCAACTCCAAGACTGCAGTACAGTGCCGAAAACGGCAAAGTACCAAAGCGGCCTCTTCGATCTTTTGTGTTTTCAGCCTTTTAAGTTCGACCAAGATGCATTTGAAAGAATGCATCTTCGGTCTTCTAATATAGACCCCTCCCACCCACACCTGTTATTCTATCCTCTTCCATACATTATGCATACATTCTCTGACACTTTCCCTAAAGTTATCACCTCATCACAGCCGTGTTTTGGTGTTGGTCCACAGTTCATGCAGTGGGACATTGTGGACATGTTACTGTGGTTTGTCCACATGGCCTTGCATATGGCTTATGTGGAGTGTGTTATGTTGTTATTTGGGTGTCCATGACATAGCATACATTGGCAGTACGGGTGAGACACAGGCTTTTGCAGAGGCCTCTAGGCCATTTTGTGGTGAAGCAGGCCAGCTGTAGCAAGCAGTTGCATTCTGTCAGTCCTACAGTCCCAGACTGCATACAGTATATTCCCCTGGGGTGACAGGGTGAGTGTGCTAGGTGTTCATGCCAATACTTTCTATCAATATTGATCAGGTGGTGTGGATGCTGGCAGGGTGTTATTTACAGCTAGGGACACACCTGCATGGGACACCTGCACTGCATACTGCATTATTTCACTATTGCCATGCACAAGTGGGGGTCATATTGTACCAATTCTCAACAGCAGGGATATGACCAGAGAGGTACCTGTGGGTTGTGTTTGGGTGACCTGGGTGCATGTGTGCTATAGGCACTACTTGCATCTGACTCACAGATATGTATGGGGGCATTCCAGTTATGCTGGCTTGTGCAGGGACATCAGCTGTTTCCCAATACATCAGTCCTATCACCTTTGTGCCTCTCTGGTCAATTGGTGCGGGCAGCCAGACTGGTTAACTGATATGAAGATTTTTTTATGTGAGGTAGAATTCATATTGCAGATGTTTTGGCAGGAGGGTTACCCGAACAACATGTTGTCAGCTGTATCTGCAGTGGTCAAATATAAGTGTGATATGGAAGTGTATAAGCCCATGTTGGATTATGTAAACAATGTTTATTCAGGGGGAACAATTTCAGTCTTGGAAAAACAGATAAAACCAACATTAGTATGAGTTTAATAATAACATGCAACAGTAAAGCCAGTATTATAATTGATATTATTCAAAGAAATTGGGAGATATTACAATTTGATGAGAATATTGCACAGAAGGTTGGCAGAAATCTGAAAACAGTTTATAGGAAAGATAGATCCTTTAAGAACATTTTAGAAAGGAGAGTTGAGAAGCTAATATGTAACAGAGCCATGGGTAATTTCAAGTGTAATAGTTGTATGTACTGTTCCTTTATTTTGGAAACAGGAAAAGATTTCAAGTTAAATGGAAGAACAATATGTATAAATGGACATTTCAACTGTAATTCCACCAATGTGACATATATGGCCAAATGTCAGGACTGCCCCATATTTTATATTGGGAAAACTTGTAGGGAATTCAAAGTCAGGATAGGTGAACATCTAGGTGACATAAGGAATAATAGAATCACCAGTCCATTGTACAGACATATACATACATATGCAGGACATAAGTTTAAATTCATGGTCGTACAACAGTTGGAAAAAGATGTGCAGGGAAGAATATTAGATGTGCATCTAGATATTATGGAATTAAAATGGCAATTGTTTTTAAATGCTTTCTATTACCCTGGAATAAATGAAAGGATTACTATTTCTAGCATTTTAAAGTTGCATAATATACTGGGGTAAATGAGGGACAGATAAATTAATGTTGGCAATCCAACATTATTATGTATATATTGCTCAAACATGCAAATAATGAAGTTTCTATGTTAAAGTTTTTAATTAAAACTTGTGAATGTTTTTGTCTCTTTTAAATGTATTTTTTGATGGTTTTAACAATTAGTGATTTAATTGTTTAATTAGGGTGGAGTATACATAGTGCTGGGTGTTTGTGTTTTACATTGTTCTGAGGAAGTCCCTTTAGTGGGGAAGAAAGCGCTCAACATATCTGAATAAATCGTGGTTTCCAAGATGGTTGTCCTATTCTTTCTAGATTTTGGATTATGTGCTATGTGTTTCCTCTTTGCCAAGGCCAGGGCATACTGGGCACAGCTCCTTCTGCCTACTGGGGCAGGCTCAGGGAGTTCCTCCTCCAAGACACTCTTTGCCTGTACAGGCCTTGGCAATGGTGGGGGGCTGTGTAGCCCTGCCCTGTGCTGTTCCTGCTACAGCTGTTTCCACAAGATCATATTGTGTAGCATAGCACATACAATGACAATTTGAGTATTTGTAGCTGGGGAGTACTGTAAGGCTCCACTGGATGTGTCCAGGCACTGGAACTATGACTTGAGCATCCCAAACACACACTCTATTACAACTGTGGTCTGTGCGTGTGCCTCATTATGGAGTTCTTGTTCGGCTGTGTGTTCATTTCTGATGGGTGTCATCAGCCACAGCTCCAGTGCATAACCAGCATCCACCACTAGGTGACCATAAGGGATGTCCCCACTGGCAAATCTCTGGTACAGCTGCATCAGATGCCAGATGCGGGGATCGTGATAGCTTCCAGGGTAGCCAACACACACATTCATTATAATGCCCTGGGCATCGCACATGATCTGGCATGATGTAGACCCTACCCAGCTCACCAGGTGGTGCTTTATTGCATATGTGCATGCAGTCTATAGCACCCACCACCTCAGTGTATTCTGCTATTTGGTGGAAGAGATGCATATTGCTGGCCAACACCTCATGGGTGTTGGGGAAATATACATGCTCACCAGCATGTTATGACATGGCATCCAGGAACTGGTGGAATACCTTGGATGCTGATGCCTGTGAGATCCCCATGATATCCCCAGTTGGCCTTTGGAATGTACCTGTAGCTAGTATTTTTAGGCCTACACATACCTTGGTATCCACTGGGATGGGTTCCCCTCTGTTATTTCTGTGTGTGTGGCATGGCCGGCACAGCTCAACAATTTGCTGTAGGAGGTCCCTGTCCACCCTATAGTGTGCCACTATCTCCAGCTCATGTAGCCCCTGGTAGGTTACCCTGGGTCTGTATACTCTTCTCTGTCTCCTCACCGTGGGTTGATCGACAGCAGTCTCATCCTCATCACCCTCAGCCTCTTCCACATGTTGTCGTATGATAGCTATTGCAGCCCCTATCATTTTGTTACTTTTGTTTGTTAAAAATTCCCCGCTTGCATACATTGGTGGTGTAGAGTATGTGGGAAAAACAGAAGGAAAGGTATTTGCATAGTTTATAGTAGTGTTCTGGGCTGGGTTGGTCTGCCGCATGTGTAATTGGCTGATTCTGATATATTTCACCTGCCAGCTATGCTAGTTCTCCTTGATTAACTTCCTACTGCTGTTTCCTCTTCCCATTGTCTTCCTGTTTAAGCCCAGGGGCACGCCGCACAAACACAGTGCTCAAATGTGCACAGAGCTGTTATTTCCTGGTTTACTTTTGTTTTCCCTTTTAAACCCGGTGTATGGTGCGCACACCCACTTAGACAATGTAAAGAGTGCTAGGCAGCCTCAGACACACACCCTTGCTTAGCTCTACTAAGCTAAGGGCAAACCTGAGCCACAGGGATCCAATCTGCTTACAGTATGCCTGACACATGCTCCTATGATGTCAGCTAACTCCTAGGATTGGGCCAAGCTATTCTTGTTCTTACACTGTTGGGTGCTGACTAGCATTGAGGGGAAATCTGGGATTCAGTATCATTCCCCTCATTTGCATAGGATTGCCTGCTGATGCTTAGTTACAGGTCCCACACTGAGCCTCCCCCCTTAGTAACCACTATTCACTGGCAATGTTGTCTTCTGCCTGCCATTGAGTATAATGGCAAAATAATGATTTTGGTTAGAATGCTTATTTTAGGCTTTTTTTTCCTCCTGATCCTGTTTGCGCACTGCTGCCCTACGCTTAAACAGCTGAGATAGGCTAAAAAAAATTAAAAGTTGATTTTTTTTATTTTTGCAACTGTTTTCCATACCAATGGCCATACATTTGACCATTGGCATCCTTTCTACTTAATATCCACCCTTTATTTGGAGCTGTCATGGCTCCGTTTTGTAGTTTGCAGAAATGCATTTGGTTACTGGCCGAGCACATTTCTGCAGATTACACTAGTCCTGCATGGCCAGCTTCCAGCTTCCTGGATTGCAAATTCACCTCATTTGCATGGATTTAACCTGCAAATGGGGTAATTTGCATACAGGGGCTGAGTCCATGCAGGACTAGTGCAGGAGCGCTCATTCACGTCCCTACAGCTTATTCCTGGATTGCACGGCAGACATATTACCTGCTGGAGCTCCTGCACTAGTCCTGCACACCATGCAGGGCTTGCTGAATCCGGGAGCCGGTGTAGGCATTATTTAATCTGGCCCACTAGTGTTTTGCAATCTAGAAGGGGACCTGAATTGCAGACTGTATGATTATTCTGCTTATATGTTAGCACCTGAATGGTTTAAAATTACAGGGATTTGATTTGTTTAGATACTAGACATTGCCTTGTGTTTGGGATAAAAACAGCCTTTGTTTTAACTTCTTTAAAATAAGGTGTTTTTAACTAATCCTTGCATGTTAGTTGCTTTAGTCTTCCACACTATTGGGTGCAGCAGGCACCAACATTGGCTTCAAATATTTTCTTGAAATCACATCTGATTCTGTCACTGCCAAGTAAACATATTTTTTTCTGAAAATTTTGCTGCAAACTGATATTTTTATTCTGTGGTGCTAAAATGTAGTGTTAAGTTCTGTATGGGAGCACATTGCAGTCATTCATATTGAATGCACTTCTTTCCACTTGTTGATTGGCAATTCACATTGCAGTCTGAGAGAGAAAGAAAGAGACAAAGTACCCCTACATTTGCTTCTGGTCACTGCACTCTCTGTGCTGTATTTCCAGAGGTGTTTACTGGCTGTTACCTGTGTGTTATATTCCTGAGGCACCATACCCATTTCCAAAATCTTCCCCATATTTTCAAAAGGAAAGTACTTGCTCAAGCATTGCTGATGAGATGGCTACTGTGGAACAATTCCTACAAACAATTGCTGCCTTGCCAAGGGAATGGTGGTAGTCACTAAATCCATTGCAACACCACAAGCCATGAAGCCAGTGAAGTTACTGACATTGCAGGAGAGTGGAGGTTATCATAGTAGCTTTTGCTGGATTTCCAGCTAGGAAGGATGGAACAAAGTGGACTGGGCTTGGATACTTTCTGCACATCTAAAGGGTGATCCTCTCCAAAATTTCATGTACATAAAAGGAGTAGATTAATATTTATTTGCCTGAGCCTGGGGTCCTGACAGAGATCTATGCTTACAAATTTCTTGAGTGGACCTTTTCTAAAAACAGATCAGTATGGCCTCAGTTATCTCAACTAAAAACACATTATATCTTTTATGGCTAGACCCAGGGTGTCATAATAGCAAGGAAAAAATGATAGCAAAATTGACAAGTAATAGATCTGGACAGACTTTGTAAGCTGTAATTAAGAGGTGGATGTGTGAGATTCTAAAACTTATATTGCTCTGGCAAAAAGACTCTTGTGCTGTGAAAGTTTATATAAAGGGAAGTCAGTGTGACAAAAAAAATCACTTGTTAAAAGAAAAGGGGCAATTTACATCTAAACTTTGCTTTAAAACATGGAAAAGTGGCCTCATTGCTCAATACTGTAATAATGATGCTATTACTGAAGAGAAAATTAATGTGCTGAGAAACATGTGAATGCTTTAGAAGCTATTGATTATGATAGGGCCTTTTCTGGAATAGATGAAAATGCATTCTGTTATTGTACAGCTGCCATATTAAGTGCACCATACTATTAGACAGGAGAGAACTGTAGGGGTAGTGGGACTCTGCCAGTGTGCTCATCATTGGAAAGAGGCAAAAGGGTTCTAGGCAGAAGACTGACAAAAAATATTGGAAGTAGTAAGTATCCAGGGATACAAGAACTGATACCATACCACACTGCCCATGTGGAAAATCAAAAGGAATTTGGAAAGGTACTGCTCCCTGCAGCAGTGGCACCATGTCTAACCCATGACATGATAACCAAGAATAATTTTCATCATTTTAAACAGCTGTGGAATTAGTGGGAAGAATGTAACACTTGTGAGAAACATGCCCTCAACTTAAAGGGAAGGTGTGTGAGGATAACTAGCCCATAATTATGATTTTGAATCAGAGCATAAGGACCTAGAAACAACTGTGAACATTAATAATACTGGGTTCAGGAAGGGGTCATGGAGTAGTACTAGAAAGCGCTAATGGAAGAAGGATATGGATGTGGTTTAGCATAGAGGGACTGGAAAACACAACAGCTCTTCCGGAAGCTGAAGCGCTCTTACAAGTAGAGAGTAAGACTAGACACCCATGAGGAGGAATTGAAACAAGGCTGTGGAACAGAGTCATTACTGACTCATCCAGCACTTGGTGTCATTCCCTGGTCTGGTGCCCCTAAACTGTAAGGAGCAAAAACAAGGAAAAAAGGCTTTCAAAACTGTATCAGGGCTTACTACAAGGCTACAGTACTGTTGAAAAGTAGTATAGAAATACAGGTACTGCACTAACAACTGATTAGCTTCTTTCAGTCATGCTCCCAAATACTTTTGCTGCAGGGGTGTCTGCCCCTATCCACATCACTTCTTCTTTCAGCTTTTCCCGGTTAGGGGTCACCACAGCGGATCACCTGTCTGCTCATGATTGGCAGTGGAGTTTTACGGTGTCGAGTTGCCAGCCCAGCACCCAACCTTCCACGGAAGGTACACACATGCACACACTCATACCTAGGGCCAATTTAGAGTGTCCAATCCACCTACAGCATGTCTTTGGGATTTGGGAGGAAACTGGAGCACCCAGAGGAAACCCACGCAACCACAGGAAGGACATGCAGACTCTGCACAGAAGGCACCCCAGCTGAGGATCGAACCAGAGAACCTCTTGCTGTGAGGCGACAGTGCTAACCGCTGCACCACCATGGCCGCCCTACCCTAGCTACACCACTGCTGTAGAAAAAGTAATTTCTGCTGGGCGCCTTTTGGGGTATAAGATGCCCTCAGTCAGATGCTCTGATAAAGAGAAACTTCAGGAAAAAGGAAAAAAAGCAGGAAGGAGACAGCATATGTTGGGGAACTAAGACAAGTTAACTCTAAGGATGAAGGGGGGTGTCAAACACCAGGTCACAGACAGAAGAGCCAATGTGCTTCTGAGAGGTGGGATCAACTAACTGCCATAATGACAATTAGTGTCTGGGGGGGGGGCTCTGAAACACATATGTTTGTGCAAGTAGGGAATGTAGAGATTTGGCAGAACCCTATATCCACTACAGAACTAACCTCTAACCTAAATGACCTTCAGGTGAGTCAGATAAATTTTAAAAAGGCACAATAGGAGGATGATACTGAAGACAGCCAGACAGAGCATAATCAGGGTTGTGAAGGAAGAACCTACCACAAATATCCCTACTTCCTACCCAGGTTTTGAATCACAGAATGATTTACACTAAAGGTGACATATGAAAAACAGGAAGAAGAATGTCAGCTGCTGGTACTTAGAGCCTTCAAGAATTTAGTCAAGAAACTGACATGTAGCCAAGTATTTGGGGACAAACAAATCTGGTCTGTAGAATGGATCTAATAAGAGAGAAATTAAAAATATTTCGGCAGCATGCCCTGAGTGTCAGAAAATGGTTCCAAACCCTGGCTTTAAAATTACTATATATATATATAATAGTATATAATAGATGTACCTATTGAGTGGCTTGTTATAGCCCATTGTTTCAGTCCAGAAAAGAAGTCTACTGTATATATTGGTAAATTTTGGATATGCCACTAAATGGCCGGAAATACAAAAACAGATACTTATCAATCATGGACCTCATTTATGTTGAAGGTTATGCATCATTTATGCCAACGTTTTAAAGTAAAGCACCTCAGGACCTCAGCATATCATCCTCATACTGACAGCCTAGCAGAATGTTTCTAAAGGACTTTGAATTCCATGTAGGTAAGGTCATTGAGGAGGATGGGAAGAACTTGGATCACCTCCTACATTACATCATATTTGCATCCAAGAAGCATTACAGGTGTCACTTGGATTTAGTACTTTTGAATGCCCATATGCCAGATACCACAGAGGTTTGTTAGACCTTGTCAAAGATACATGATATGAAGAAAAGACCCTGTTAAAAGTGTACTAGCAGATTACACCAGCTTTCAAGACAGATTAAAAGTAGTAAAACTCATAATCTAAGACCAAATGAAAAGGGCACAAGCCATCAGACAAAGGACATACAGCAAAACCTGCAACTGAGAGCTCTAGGTCAGGGACCAGATATTAGCTTTAGTTTCCTCAGCTAAGAATAAGTTTTTAATCATGTGCTAGGGATCACTTGACATCACAGAGGAACTAAGTCATGCAAATTACAAAGTTAGGCAGGAAGGAGATATTGTGAACAAATATATCATGTGAGCATACTGAAGACCGAGAAAGAAATATAAACAGGTACAGTAATTCTAGCAGCCAGTGTCAGGGACCCTAATAAAAAAGGCTATTTCCAATACCTCAGGTCCTGATAGATCTCACATTATCAAGCCTCCAAAACAGGGGGGGGGGGGTAAAAGAGTTCCTATTATATAACAAAGAAATATTCCTGAAACTGCCTTGTACAACTAACTTAACTCATTAAAGCCTGGTGATGCCTCCAGGTGTTTCTTTAGTTACATCTCACTGATGTCTCTAAGTGCCTAATATAGCTTGTTCGTGTTTGCAATAACAATTTCAAAATGATATTACATACATGTTATTGAAAGATTTCATCTTAAATATTAGATAAAGGGCAACACAACTGCATTTATATTTGACTCACAGATGGGTGAACAAAATGATGCTGACAGTATGTTTGTAGCTTGAGTGGTTACTGATATATATTGTAAGTCGTTCACAAAATATTACAAAATTACTATTTACCATGTTTGTTATAACTGATCAATTCCAGTTTAAGATCTAGAATCTAATGAATATCACAGCTGTAAAGATCAGTTTGTACTGAACAGTTTGCAATTTACATTTCTTTATTAACCTCTATGGTTCCAGAAATATGAACATTTGTTTGAAATGAGGCCATAACTTGATTTTTCAGAAAGTTCAGGATGCATCCACTGAAAGTTGAGTACAAATCTCCAGAGCTATATATTACATTGAAACAAACTGGGGGGGGGTGCTTGAAGCCCACAAGTCCCCTGAGTTTCAGAGGAATGCAGTCCAAGAGGAGATGAAGAAAATGATGCAACTAGGGTTTTTGAAGATTTAACCAGTGAATGGAATAGCCTTGTGGTTCTGGTTCCACAACCAGATCTAACCATTTGATTCTGCAGTGCTTTCAGAAAACTTAGCAGCATTCATAAGTTCAGTAGTCATCCTATGGCAAGAGTAGATTGATTGATATAATGGCTAGGGAAAGCTAGATTCTTAATCACCTTAGCATTAACTATAAGTACTGGCAGAGCCCCCTGACTGCGAAAGCTAAGGAAAGCACAGAAATACATTACTAAAATGATAGAAAGCCTAAACAATATGACCTACAAGGACAGGCATAAGCCCAATCACTACACTCAAAATCCTACAGACTGCTAAGAGGTGACTCATACCTGTCATACAAGGCATCCTCTGACTCATTGCTGGAGCCTTCCTGTGTCCTGAAAGAGTGCTCTTCAAACTATCTGGAGATATAAAGAGCTGAGTATATTTTTCTGGCACTTCAGAGTTGTGTACTGGTAATTGTTGTTTGACTAATTTTATATCATTGCTGGCTGACTTCAGAGTTGTGCACTGTTATTTTTGCTTCACTGTATAGTTTTTCAGATCTCTGCTGAAGGTGTTGGTTTTCACATACCCACCCTCCCTATTCCTGTGTTGTTGTTTAAATTTGGAGGCTTTTGCAGTTGCCCGCCCCCACTGTAGATTTGATCTGGGACACTGTCCCCAGTCCCATCTCTTTTCCTCATTCTACCTAATAGACTCCTTCTGCATTGTTTTTAGTCATTTTTAATTTCATTGCATTTTTTAAACTGTTTGGTCTAACATTGCTACATACTCAATGTGCTAGCTTGCACTGTTTTAGCTACTTTTCTGTATATATAAAAAAAAATACCTTTCCTGTAACTAGTGTAGTCCAGATTCAGATTTGCTGTATCCAGGACTGTATGTAAGCTTCTGAGTCCCCCCCCCCCCCAAGCTTTATGTATTGGAGGGAAGCCTTCTAGCTTATCAGTGGGAGTGGTAAGCACTAGGTAACCTATCTACCACATAAGGAGTGGTTCTGGCCCAGAAATTGTAGTTATTGGCCGTTTGGGCAGTTTTTTCATCTCTCTCAACTTTCTGATTTAAAAGCCCACATTTTCACTTGTTTCCCCCCTTTCCTGTAACTAGTTTATTCCAGATACAGATTCTTTCTTTTAGCACTTGAATTTGCTTATTCGTGATCAGCACTTGTTCAGAACTTGTAAGCACTAAATAACATACTAATTACTACAGCACTCAACCTTCCTTATTACCTAGAGGAAAACAGTTTTGGTACTTACTTTCCTCACTTGCTTAGAGAAAAACAGCTCTTGTACTCACTTTCCTCACTTATCTAGAGGAAAATAGTTTTGTATTCAGGCATGTCCAAGGGTCAGCTCCCAGTGTTCTCTCCTGTCTATCTGATGAATCTGGGCTTCTTGGTGCAATGTAGAAATTGCCTCATGTACACAGATAACCCTCTCCTCCTACCACCCAACACTACAACCTGTGAGAGATGCACTAATATAGCCAAACTGGAGGTAAAGCTCTCTCCAATCCAGACTGAATTTGACAGTAAAGAGGAGAAGGTAAACACTTGCACCACACACCACTCATCGCATAGTCTCACTAAATCTACACCACCAAAGTCCACACATAGAAACACAAAAAAATTTGCGGAGGCTCTCAATAATAATCTGCTCAAGCAACAGAGACCTCCAAAGCAGAAATGCAAGCAACCTCCACCCCCCCCCAACACAACCCAAATGACACATAGACTTGGTTTGCCATTCAACCACAGCCAATAAGGCAAAACAACGTACCCAACACATTAGTCATAAGTGACTCTATAGTCAGGCACACTGATGTCCCACTCACCAGGCTAAACAAGGAGAAGGTTACTGTCAGCTGCCTGTCGGGTGCCAGGATCTGCCACATAACCCACGCACTCAGGTCACTCCACAACAAGTACAAATATGACTCTATCATTGTCCATGTTGGTGCGAATGACCTGAGACGTACCTCCCTGGACTACATGAAAAGAGACATGGAAGAGCTCTCCGATCTTGTAGCCCAGGCAGGTATGACCCTAGCACTGAGTAGCATTCTGCCATCACCCAGAATGATGCTGCAGTACAAGGACAAAATGATTGACTTCAACAAATGGCTAAGCTTCTGGTGCCATTCTAAAGGGATCCAGTATCTGTCTGCCTGGGATAACATGGTCGACAGACCACGATGCTTTGCCAAAGATGGCCTGCACCTGTCACCCCTGGGATTCCGGATACTGGCTAAGGTTCTTGCCGCCCCTATAGTGCCTTTTTTAGGCAAGGTTCAAATGACAAATTCACCACCGTAACAGGAACAGGCAAGCAAAAACTGAGGGTGATGCTACTCAATGCTAGAAGTCTAAATTTCAAAATGCACTCACTCAAGGTACTCCTTAAAATGGAGAACATCGATATCTGTGCAGTGACTGAGACCTGGTTCAAGGCTCCAGAGAACACCCCTGAACTACCAAGCTATAACTCATACCACACTTTTCGGCCATGTAACCTGGACCGGTACACCAAAGGCGGAGGTGTGTCCATATTCATTAAGGATATCCACACCTCCAGGCTAGTTGGTCAGCAAAATGCAGCCAAGGTTATCCAAGTGCAACTAACTCTGGGCAAAACTGCAATCCAAATTGTAGCTTGCTACAGATCACCCACCATGCCCCAGGATTCCCACTTCTTTTTTTTTTGATGTACTGGAAAATATTAGGGTTCAACCAAACACCCTAATAATGGGCGATTTCAACTACCCCACCATTAACTGGGAAAACTACTCATGTACCAACTCCTTCGCTCAATGCTTTCTGGAATTCATAAACTCCAATGCCCTGGATCAACTTATCCACACCCCCACCAGGGGCAACAATATCCTAGATCTAGTCATTACCAATATGAGTGACCGGTGTTCCACACCTGAAGTCAACGCCTCATTGGTCCGATCCAATCATAAGCTAATTACCCTAGGTATCCACATCCTGCCTCCACCCCCCATTAAGGAAACCATGGTAAAAAATTTCTCCAAAGCCAACTTCATGCTTCTTAAGACAGAAGTGGTGAACTTCATGACACCCATGCAGATGGACAATACAGTTACAACTACTGAATCCTACACAATTGCACTTTATAAGCACTTACATGAGTGCATGGATCGTGCTATCCCAAACAGAACCAAGACGCTATCCTCCAAAACAAGAAAGCCAATCTGGTGGTCCCCTGCCATAAGCAAACTGTACAACAGATGGAAGAAACTCTTGCAAAAGAGAGTAAAATCCCACGAGTGGAGGAGCTCCCTGGTCAGCCTCAACAAGAAGCTGTGATCCCTGATAAAATCCTCCAAAGCTAGTTACAAAACAAAATTGCCACTGATTCTAAAGACAACCACAAAGCAATCTATAGCTATGTCAAGAATCTCAATGGCAACACCCAGATCTGCTCTGAGTTACAGCACAATGGCACTAAATATACATACCCAACTGATATTGCCAACATCCTGGCAGATAGGTTCAGTGCTAACTTTACCCCCCTCTCACCCCCTAAAGAGCCCATCTCTATACCAGAAGAATGCAAAGTTCCTGTAATCACGGCTGCACAGGTAAAAACCACACTCTCCAGTGCCAAGAACACAGCATCCATGGGACCAGAAAACATCCCAGGCTGCGTTCTACATGAACTACAGAACGAACTGGCACCCCACCTAAGTACCATGTTCAATCATAGCCTCACCTCAGGCTTTGTGCCTGCTGAATGGCGCACAGCAACGGTTATCCCACTCCACAAGGGGGGAGCCACCACGGACCCCGGGAACTACCACCCCATTAGCCTGACGAGCCTGGTCTGCAAGGCCATGGAACGTATCATCATGGAACTTATAAACAAAGATATTGGTAATCTCCAAACTCTGGATCCCACCCAGTTTGGGTTTGTAAAAGGCAGATCATGTCTCCTAAACCTGAGAGACTTCTTTGAAGCAGTCACCAAAGCCAACTGGCTCACTGACAGAACCCACACTGTGAAAGTAGCAGACTCCAAATCCGACTTCAGACCAGTGACAAGTGGAGTACCACAGGGTTCAGTCCTGGGTCCTCTCCTGTTTGGAATCTACTTCTCTGAAGTACAGGCTAACACAGAAGGTCTTTGGCTAATGAAGTTCGCAGATGACTGCAAACTAGGAGCCATAATCGAAACTCCTAACGATGTGGACATCCTACAAAAGGGCCTCACTAAGACAGATGCCTGGTGTCAAAGCCATGGCCTCAAGCTCAATGCTAAAACGTGCACTGTGATCCCCTTTGGTAAAAACTCTGTACCCATGAACTACAACATAGGTGGTAATATACTTAACACTGAAAGTGTGATAAGAGACCTTGGGACACCGGTGGACAGTAGTCTCTCCTTTGATAATCACATCGCCACAGTAGTCAGGAAATCCTTCTACGTGGCACACCTCATCACAAAAGGTTTCTCATCCAGAAAAAAAGAGGTCATTGTTCCCCTCTACTCATCACTCATTAGACCCAATATAGAGTACAACGCCCCTTTTAGTATGTACCTCACAAGTCATCTACAACAACTGGAAAGGCCGCAGAAATACCTCACAAAGAGGATTACTGGCCTAAAACAGATGCCCTACACAGACTGTCTCAAAAAACTCCAGCTTTACTCCATCGCATATCGCCTACTCAGAGGTGATCTCTGCCTAACATACAAAGCTATGTCAAACCCAGTGCTGTTGGACATGCTCCACTTAAAGAAATCCCAATCCCTCTGAGCTACACAGTCTAGGGACCTAAACCTTGTCACCACAATAAACAAAACATGCTGGAGGGATAGATTCCTGTCCCAGAGACTTCCCATACTCTGGAATAAACTACCTATCTATATCAAACAAAGCTCCTCATTAGCACTCTTCAAGAAAAATCTTGATGATTGGATGGGAAATAGGAAATTCACCCCGGGGATCACCTCTATGGCTCTGCTCGATAGTGGCACAGGAAAATGATTTTCTTGAGTGGCAAAAGCCAGGGTACCTATTTGGCTGGGCTTGTATAGGCCCCAGGGCTGATAGCCTAGTACCTACCTATGAACCTATGAACCTATGAACTAATGGACTTACTGCACATTAGCAAGTCAAATGGCATCATAAATACATTGTCTAGAGATCTAAGCCTCTTCTGCAACACCAACAGAACAGTTTGGAGGAACAGGTATATCTTGCAGAAGATACCTCTGCTGTGGAACAGACTCCCTATCCACATAAACATTTCACCCCTGTCCTTATTCAAGCTCAGTTTTAATCTATGTATAGAAAACATAACATTTACCCCAGGACTGCCCCCTGTGCTACTGATGGACAGATGTACTGAAATCAGGTTAAAGCCCCACGTCAAAGACTTAGAAGTTACCACAACTGGATATAACATCATTAGATGAGACATATTAAACAAAAGAGGTGGGCAAGTCACCATTATGTTCAAAAACACTCTCAAGGTTGTACAACTAAACTGTGAGCCTCCTCACTTGTGCACCTCCGAAATCCTAACGACTCAACTTGAAATTAACCACAATAAATCAATAGTTATCATAGCCACCTACCTCCATCTTGGCAATAACCTCCATACCATTGAAAGTCTTCTCTCTTGGGCATCTAGTAATTTCAACCAAGAAACTATTATTGTTGGTGACGTCAACCTTGATTGGCACTCCTGTTCATCCAACAAACCCTCTAACTTCATAAACTTATTCGACTTCACCCAAACCATAACCTGTCCAACCCATATAGACAAGCATACCAAACAACAGTCAACACTCGACTGGATACTGATCAATAAACCCAACCTTGCTTACTTAGCAGGCTGTATACCAGTCTCCCTCAGTGACCATACTCCTACCTTCATAAACAGAAATTGTGCCCATTCTGAATGCAACATTTTGTACAAATACATCCATAGCAAAAAAAACTTCTCCCCCTCCTCATTTAATCACTTACTTCAACAATGCAACTGGGCACCATTTAAATACTTCCAACTAGATCTAGCTGTTCAGCACTTTAACAATACCTTCCTTAGTATACTCAATAATCACGGTCCCACAAGAAAAATCTGCCCAAAAGCCTAACACCTATCTTGGCTAATCACAGACGCCAAACTGACACTAAAATGCAGAGACAAAGCCTGGGCAGCCTACCACACTACCAGAGACAAGAAAAACTGTCTATCTATCAGCAGCTAAGAAATCAAGCTAAAAAACAAATCAGGAAAGATAAACAAGTTTACTTACTAACCTGTCAACAGACCTACCTAAACAACCCTCAAAGATTCTGGCAAAGCATTAAATATCTCCTAAGCCCTGGTCACTCCTCTTCCTCTGCCCTGGTCACCCCGAATAATACTGACCCTACTGCTACACAATTCAGCTCTCATTTGTACATACTATAACCACTCTGCTAAATGACCAACCTAACAAACCTCTTACCCTCCTGTCTCCTTCTACTGATTATCCCTACCCTTTCACTTTTACCCTATCCAAGCCAGTTACATAAAAACACTCCTATCCAAGTTAAAATCCTGCTTTCTCACAGCTGATCTATTGCCAAATGAATCTCTTAAAATCACTGCTCCTTCCATTGCCTACCTTTTATCTATCCTGATTACTAGATCCATTTCAGAACAATAGGTCCCAACTCTATGGAAAATATCCCACATCATTCCCCTTCTAAAAGATGGTTCGTACAGAGAACTCACAAACTACCATCCCATAGCCATCCTTTCCCCCTTACAAAAATCCTAGAAAAGTGCATCCACAATCAACTCCTCAACCACTTCCTTACTCACAACATATTATCCAGTTCGCAACACGACTTTAGACCTAAGCATAGTACCAGCACTGCCCTATTGTCTTTCAACAACACCATTCATCATCTCTTAAACAAAGGCCAACTTATCTCCTCTATCTTTCCCAATATGTACAAAGCTTTTGACACCGTTTTTCACCAGCTGCTACTTAAGCTCTCATCCTATGGCCTCAATTCCTCATCCATCTACTGGTTCCATATCTCTTTTTCCAATCACCAGCAAGCTACAAAATGGGAAGCCAACCTATCCCCCCTGCTCCCCATCTCTGTTGGCATACCCCAAGGTTCCATACTTGGCCCTCTCCTCTTTAGAATATTTACAAATAACTTCAGCTCCACAACAAAGCTAGCCTCCATTGCCCAATATGCAGATGATGCAACACTCTTCTGCTCAGCCCCCTCACCCCAAGTATTGCAAGGAAAAATGCAGGCTTCCTTTCAAGACATAGAAAAACACCTTTCTGAACACTAACTCATTCTAAACCCAAACAAAATTAAAGTAATAGTCTTCAGTATAAAAAAAAAATCAATTCCAAGACAGTCCCTCTCTTAATTCTCTCCTCAAACGGTACCAAGATTGACCCTACTAACCTATCTAAATTTCTAGGTGTCACAATAGATGAAAATCTAAAATTCGACATATTTCTCTGACAATCAAAAAAGTTCATATTAAATTCGGCACTCTCTATAGAGAGCCCATCGCAAAAAAACTTAATTATCAGGCATTCAAAAAACTCTTAAAACTCCACCTAATATCATTAGATCTGCTACTGCCACTCTCCAGGCTAATTCTTCCAGACCCACTAACTACTTTCATCTCCCTCCCTGTCTTTTTCCATACTACTACTTGCTACTACTCTGCTGTATATAGATGCATGTGATCCTCTGTTCATGTCACCATCCAGTTACTATTGTATGTCTCTCTGCTAATACCTCACTCTACATAACTTTTCATATATATTAGTTTCACTGTTATTTTACTCCTGTATTACAGAAATCCTCTCATTGCTAAGCTTATGATTACTACTGTGACTGTATTTGTAGTTGTATTTTTCTGTATTCTGGAATTTCTCAAGCTACTTGTTATTCTTACTTAGTATTGTCTTTGTATTAGAGCTTCTTATTTATAATCCAGTATTCAACTGTAAAGTGTCTTGTATATACAACTGTGTCTAATAATACTTGTTGGAGATTTTCTCCACGGGTCTCCACTAAAAACGGGCTCCTTAGTGCAGTTGGACATCACCTGGTTAACAAATGCTATAAATAAATAAATAAATAATATGCAGGACTCAACTGGGTTGGTTGTATGGCTAGGCTTATAAAGGCCCTGGTGGTCATTAGTCCAGCATATAACTATGACTCTATAAAGTAGGAGGTAAACTGGGTTGCTATGTTATCTGTACGGTTACCATTTGAGAGTGAGGGAGTTTTTTTTTTTTTTTTTGTGGCCAGGGTGTAATAGTTTGTTTATTGAAGACCAAAATAGCATGAGATTGTTTTGGTGGATGATCTGGAGGTTAGTGAAGTATGTTTTTCTTTGTCATTGGTTATTTGTTTCTTTGCAAGATTTCAAGTATCTTAAGGTTTCTTTGACTATCCCCAGGATTCAATAAAGCAATTTCACCATGCTAGAATAGTGTAGCAGGTTCTGCACAGAATATGACCACCGAGCGATTCAGTAAACAAGGCTGGGGGCATGCATGAGCCTGACAGCATTATTCTGGCATGGACACCACTAAATAATGCTAATTACCTTATTTGCTGGTGAAAACCATGTAAATGAGGTGAATTAGTGATTTGGTAAGTAGGCAGGCATTCAATGTGTCAGAGCAGTATCTGTTGCAGAAATGTATTCCGTACTAACCATGTACATTTCTGCAAAAATCAAAGCGGGGCCATGACAGCTCAAAGCAAAGCATGTATTATGAGTATTAGGCATGCCAATGGTCAGAAATATGTCCATTGGCATGGGAAACAGTTGTAAAATTATAAAAATAAAAGTTTTTTGTTGGCCAATTTTGGATGTTTAAGCATACCGCAGCAGTGTGCAACAAGATCATGCAGAAAATAAAGCAAAATGTAAAAAGACAAATTTAAGTGAAATCAGCATTTTGCCATTATAGTGGGTAGCATGCAGAACCAAAACAATAGCAGGTAACACTGGTACTAAGGAAAAAGGCTCTGGTGTAGTGGTGTAACAAGGGACTAAGGCAGTGGGGTATGCAAATGAGCTAAATTTATTGAATAGCAAAATGGGAGACCATGTCCGCCTGTACCTAACAGTGTAGGAGCTATAATGCTGCAGTGTAAGCAGGAGAAGCAGCTGACATGAGAAAGAGATGTGTCATGCTTGGTGTAAGCACATTGGAGCTCCACAGCTTCCATTTGAGCTTAGCTAAGCACTGCTATCCAAGGGTGTGTTTGAGGCTGTATTTACTTATTCCATGAAATGAGGAGACTGTTCATGTCCAGGAGATGGCCATTTCTGCTTAAAAGTATTTACTTGAGCTAAACAAGTTTGTGCAGAACATACTGGGTCATAACAAAAAACAAACAAAAAAAACCCAGAAATAGCAGAACTGTTCACATTTGGGCAGCGCGTTTGTGCGGCATGCCCCAGGGCTTAAAGGGGGCAGAAATGGGAATAGAAAAAAAGGAATTAGCAGAATAAAAGCAATCAAGTACAAATACTATAGTTGGCAGGTGGAATGTATCATAGTCAGCCAATCATACAGGCAGCATTTGCAGCACAACAGTATAAAACATGCAGACACCTATTAGTCTGTTTTTTTCCCACAAACTCTGCACCATTGGTGTACACACTCAGGGGAATTTTAACTGACAAAATTATAGGGGCTGCTGTCACTTTGATACATCAGTATGTGCTAGAGGATGAGGGCAGTGAGGAGGATAATGCTGACAACTGCCCCAGACTGAGGTGGAGGAGAAGAGTGTTCAGACTCAGGGTAACCTACCAGAGGCTACATAATCTGGAGATAACAGACTGCTACAGGCTGGACAGGGACATACTTCAGAACTCATGGAGCTGTGCTGGCCTCACCTCAGACCCAGAGCCAACAGAGGGGAATGCATCCCAATGGATACCAAGGTATGTGTAGCCTTAAGAATACTAGCTACAGGTAATTTCCAAAGACGTGCTGGGGACATCATAGGGGTCTCACAGGCATCTGCATCCAGGGTACTCCACCAGTTCCTGGATCCCATGCTACTACATGCCAGTGAGCACATTTACTTCCCCAGCACCCGTGAGGGAAGGACCAGCAATATGCTCCTCTTCCATCATGTAGCAGACTATCCAGAGGTACTGGGTGCCATAGACTGCACCCACATCCACATCAAAGCACCACCTGGTGAAGAGGGTAGGGTCTACTTAATCCAGAAAGGCTTTCACTCCATCAACTGCCAGGTCATGTGCAATGCCCAGGGCATTATCATTAATGTGTGTACTGGAAGTCCTGGAAGCTATCGCGACTCCCACATCTGGCATTCCTCACAGCTGTACCAAGGATTTTCTAGGGGGGACATCCCATATGGTCATCTGGTGTGGATGCTGGCAATGCACTGGAGCTGTAGATGATGATACCCACCAGAAATGCACAAACACGCACTCAAGAGTGCCATAATGAGGCAGACACACAAACCAGGTTCATTATAGAGCAAGTGTTTGGGATCCTTAAGTCAAGGTTCCACTGCATTGACATATCTGGTGCAGCCCTGCAGTACTCTCCAGCCACATGTGCACACATGTTCATAGCATGTGCCATGCTACACAATATGATCCTGTGGAAACAGCTGCAGCAGGAACAGAACAGGGAAGGGCCATACAGCCCCCACCACTGCCAAGGTCCCCCACAGGCACAGAGGGACTCAGAGGAGGAACCTCCTGAGCCAGTTCCTGTAGGCAGACAGAGGTGTTCCCGATATGCCCCGGCCTTAGCAAAGAAGCAATGCATAGCACACACACTGACACTGTAGGGACCCAGGGACTGACATCTCTCTCCAACTCACACATACAGTAAAATGGATGCCACACACATCACACTACCTGTACCTTACCATGTATAGGCAGTGTACTGCGTGCCTCCAACATAGGCACCCTTCAAGCACCATCCTCACAACTGCTGCAGGCACAAGGTAAGTCAGTCTTCTTAACAATAAATGAATGGAGTAGTATGTTCTGTTAGCATATCTACAGTATCGCTGCATGCATGCAAGGGAATGGGGTGGCCTACTCAGATAGCAGACAACAGACAGCTATGTGGGACACCAGGAAATGTTTGCCCAATACTGGCTTCACCACACTATGCAGTAGTACTCAAGGTGACAAATCCCACTGCAGTATAAGTGGGGGCCCAACTAACTGGGGTTGGTCATAGGTCACAGGCATGGAAGTCAATGTGGGGGTCCCATACTCACCCGTCAGCCTCACCCAGCAAGTTAGCTATAGAAAGCCATTAAGAAATGTCTGGAAAAATCCCACAAATGGTTACAATGATGAAATACCCCCCTACAGACCTACACAGTGATAGTACAGCAGGTCTTGCAGTTGCAATAAGGCTCTGAAGGGTAAGAAGTCTGAAACACAAATGTATGCCATTACAATCTGACTTGCGGTATTAAGTGATACACCTCTAGTCTCCATGACAGGGCACAATACTATGCTAAATGGAACCAAAATGTAAAGCAAATGTCAGCACAGTCTGTGCAAATATGTACGGTTGACAGATGTGCCCCCCCATCCATATTCCCATAGAAATACAGTACCATGTATGTTTGTAGGGAAATAACAGCAGAGCACACATTGCCAGGGCTGTCCCAATCAACATGATAACTTGTTGCATGTCGCTAAATTCCAAAAGATCCGCTTACGCACACAGCAACCTGAAACTCGGCACTTTGTTGCTTTTCGGCACTTTATTGCTTTAAACGCTAAAAATAACAGACATTTTTCGTTTAAACCTTTGTTTATACTTCATCAGAAATTGGCAAACACCAGCTCACTTGAATGCATTCAGTTATATAGCCATATAGCAGTCAATTAATCCATGCCCGCCAAAATTAAATTACTTATGGCTTTGTCCAGATGTCTAGTTCTCAGAATTTGAGCAGTATGGTGCCTAGTAAGGCAGCAGGTACCTGAAGGTCAGTGTACTGCCAGTTTATAAAAGGCTGCCACCGTTCTGTGTCAGCATTGACAACATGTCATTGGCTAATAGCCATACCCATGGAATGACACAGGTTGTCACAGAAGGACCACATTGCACTTGCCTTTCAAGTATTTGTAAAACAAGAAAGGGTCATGTCAAAACAGTAAGGACAGACAGTGAGGAAGCAGACGTCATAAACATAAGAGCAAACAAGCAATTACCAAACTGGTCTCCCAACTGTCTATGTTTGGCAGAACATTATTAACACCCTGTCCCCATATGTGGGCCTTTGTCTGACTGTCATATTTGGGCCTGTCCAGATATCAGTCTGTGACGGTATGACAGCTAGGCCCACATGTAGCCTCATAATAACATATAGCAACACAAACCATCTAAAGACCACAGCAAATGGAGTAGTGCAGTGATGGACAACCTGCTAAATAGGTACTCTCAGAGGTGTGAAGTCCACCACCTTGTGTGTGATGTAACAGCATTTACACCGCTCACATCAAAATTATAAATACATAACAGCAGCCACTGTGGCCAAAGCCTGTGACTGGACTACAGAAGGTCAAAGAGACACACACAAGTGGAAGGGGAACCACTGGCCAGACAAATGGAGAATGTGCACACCAGAACAAATTGTGCGGTAAAGTAGGTGTCATGCAGTGTATGGAGTCAGTAAACATCACCTGCAAATACACAACACACACCCATGTATGTGGAGGTCCACAACAAAACAAAAACCCAAACAATGGACTCCTCAGAGGCAAAATCACATGAGAACTCCACAAACCTACACACCATAGACTATGTAAACTCCACACACCAGGGTCTTGCAAACACTAAGGCCTTACCCCAAAGCCCAAACACCTACCCTACACAGATAGGCTAACAGCACTGTCCCTCTACCTTGCTGAGGTGACCCCTGTCTGGCAATCAAAGCAATCCAGACCCTATGTTGATGGGACTGTAGTACATCTGGAACTCAAAGCCCACTCCACCAATTTGTAGGCAGAGCATCACCCTGGGCTGTGATATCAGGGTGGCTTGTTGGTGTGATAGTTATGTGTACCACATACTCCCCCCATCTGTGGTATACACTCCCTGCCAACAGCAAGCCAAGTGCCTAAATACATCTAGTGGTGTGCTCCCTGTATCAGTGCAAGGGAAACATATAATACAGTGCTGTGATTCCACCTGTGTCCCAGCTGGACAGGGGCTCTCTGTGCTGACATGTCGTAACATGGCTACAATCTCATCTGCATGGGTTATAAGGGCTTCAGGGCCAATACCCTACTAATGTCATAGCAACCTATCAACCTATACACAACTGTCTGTCAGTGGTTCATAGGTTCATAGTTCATAGGTAGGTACTAGGCTATCTGCCCGAAGACATTTATAAGCCTAGCTGGAATTGTGTTGGCTTTCACCACCCCCTTAGATTAGTTCCCTGTGCCTCTGTCCAGCAGAGCCATTGAAGTCATCCCTGGGATAAACTTTCTATTTCCCATCCACTCGTCAAGGTTATTCTTGAAGAGTGTTAGCAAGGAGCTTTGCCTAATGTAGATTGGAATCTTGTTCCAGAGCATGGGAAATCTCTGTGACAGGAATCTATCCCTCCAGCATGTCCTATTTATTGTTGTGGTGAGGTGTAGATCCCTAGAGCGTGTGGCTCAAGGGGCTATGGTTTTCTTTAGGTGGAGCATGTCCATCAATTCTGGGTTGGACATGGTCTTGTATGTCAGGCACAGATCACCTCTGAGTAGGTGGTATGCAACCTAGTACAGCTGGAGTGTCTTCAGTCGAGCTGCATAGGGCATCTGTTTGAGGCCAGTGATCCTCTTCGTGAGGTACTTCTGTGGTCTTTCCAGCTGTTGCAGATGTCTTGTAAGGTACATCCCAAATGGGGCATTGTACTCTATGATGGGTCTGATGAGTGATGTTTAGAGGGGCACAATGACCTCTTTTGATCTGGATGCAAACCCTTTTGCAATTAGGTGGGCCACATAGAAGGATTTTCTAACTACTTTGGCAATGTGATTATCAAAAGAGAGATTACTATCTACTTGGGTCCCCAGATCCCTTATTATGTCTTCTGTATTTAGGGGGCTACCACCTATGTGGTAGTATGTGGGTACTTTTTTCTTTCCAAAGGGGGTGACTATGCACTTTTTGTCATTTAGCTTGAGGCCATGGTTTTGACACCAGGTATCTGTCTCAGTAAGACCCTTTTGAAGGATGTCTGTGTCAGCCGGAGAGCCAATTATAGCCCCTAGTTTGCAGTCGTCTGTGAACTTGGTCAGCCATAGACCTCCTGTGCTTGCCTGTACCTTTGAGAATTATATGCCAAACAGGAGGGGTACTAGGACTGAGCCCTGAGGAATGCCACTTGTAACCAGTTTAGAGTCAGACCTAGCTCCCACAACTCTTACCCTGTGGGTTCTGTCCGTGAGTCAGTTGGCAACCCATCTCGTGACGTAGAGGTTTATGTTCAGGCTGGTGGGCTTGTTTATAATACTAGAATAGGGAATGGTGTCGAAGGCCTTTGCGAGGTCTAGGTAGGCTCTGTGGACCACCTTTCCCTCGTCTATAGCCTTGGTAACTGTCTCAAAGAGGTTCACTAGGTTTAAAAGGCATGATCTGCTCTTAACAAAGCTGAACTGGGTAGGGTCCAGTGTTTGGAGGTTCCCAATGCCTCTGTTAATGAGATCCATGATGATGTTTTCCATAACCTTGCAGACCAAGCTAGTCAAACTTATAGGGTGATAATTCCTGGGGTCTGTTGTGGCTCCATCTTTGTGGAGCAGAATAACCATTGCTGTGTGCCACTCTATGGGCATGTAGCCTGTGGAGTGGCTGAGTTTGAACAGTGTGTTTAGATGTGGGGTTAGTTCATCTTTGAGCTCATGTAGGACACAGCCTGGGACACTGCCCAGTCCCATTGATGCTGTGTTTTTGGCTTTGGAGAGGGCTGTTTTAACCTGAGTGTCTGTGATTTCAGGGGTACTAAATTCTTCTGATATGGTTATGGGCCCTTTTGTGGGGTGAGAGGGGGGTGAAGTTTGTACTGAACCTGTCTGCCAGAATTTTGGCGATATTGGTCAGTTCAGAGTATTTTATGCCATTCTGCACTAACTCTGAGCAAATCTGAGAATTGCCATTTAGAGTCTTGACATAGCTAAAGAAAGCCTTGTGGTTATCTTTGGCGTCCTTGGCAATTTTTCTTTCGAAGCTAGCCTTGGGTGATTTTATGAGGGATCATAGTTTCTTGCTGATTCTGATCAAGGATGTCTTACCTTCTTGGGATTTTACTCTTTTCTGTACTAGTTTCCTCCTTCTATTGTATAGCTTGTTTTTGGCAGGGGTCCACCAGACTGGTTTCCTTTTCTTGGAGGAGTGAGTCTTGGCTTTGCTTGGGATAGCCCAATCCATGCATTCTTGTAGATGCCCATAGAGTGCATTAGTAAAGGATTTTGCAGCTTGGGCAGCGTTATCCTTTAGCATGGAGGCTTTGAAACTTTCCACCTCGGTCTTAAGTAATATGAAGTTTGCTTTTGAAAAGTTTTTCATGGTAGTTTCTTTGGACAGGGGTGGGGGCGGAATATGGATATCCAGAGTGATTAGTTTATGGTCAGATCTAACCAGTGAGGGGTTGACTTCCGGTGTGGAACACCGATCGCTCATGTTGGTGATGACCAGGTCCAATATGTTGTTACCTCTGGTGGGGATGTTGACCAGTTGATCTAGGGTGTTTGAGTTTATAAATTCTAGGAAATGTTGGGCAAGGGAGTTAGTACTTGAGTAGTTCTCCCAGTTAATGTTTGGGTAATTGAAATCACCCAATATCAGGGTGGTTGGTAGGACCTTTATGTTTCCCAGTGTTTCCAGAAATGCGGAATGGGGGTCCTGGGACATGGTGAGTGATCTGTAGCAAGCTACAATTTGAATTGCAGTTTTGCCCATTGCTAGTTGCACATGGATGATCTCTGAAGCATCATGCTGTGCCACTAACCTGGAGGTGTGGGTATCCTTGATGAATATGAATACGCCCCCACCTTTTGTATTTCAGTCCAGGTTTTGTGGCCGAAATTTATGGTATGAGTTGTAGCCTGGTAGTGCTGGGGTACTCTCTGGAGCCTTTAACCAGGTTTCTGTTACTGCACATATATTGAATTTCTCCATACTAAGGAATGCCTCGAGTGTGTGCATTTTGAGGTTTAGACTTCTGGCACTGAGCAGCATTACCCTCAGTTTTTTGTTACTTGTTCTATTTACGGTGGTGGGTTTGCCTTTTGAGCCTTCCCTAAAAAAGGCACTATGGGGGTGGCAAGAGCCTTGGCCAGTATTCAAAAGCCTAAGAGTGACAGGTGCAAGCCATCTCTAGCAAGGCACCATGGCTTGTCGAGCATGTTTTCCCAGGCTGACAGACACTGGATCCCCTTTGAATGACACCAGAAGATTAGCCATTTGTTGAAATTGATATTTTTTTCTTTATACCGTGGTATCATTCTTGGTGAGGGCAGGATACTACTCAAGGTCAGGGTCATAACGGCCTTGGCTATGTGATCAGAGAGCTCTTCCATGTCTCTTTTCATGTAGTCCAGGGAGGTATGGCTCAGGTCATTCACACCAACATGGACAATGACAGAGTCATATATGTACTTGTTCTGGAGAGCTCTGACTGCTTGTGTTATGTGGCAGATCCTGGCACCCAATAGGCAGCTAACAGTAACCTTCTCCTTGTTCAGCCTAGTGAGTGGGACGTCAGTGTGCCTGACTATAGAGTCACCTATTACTAGTGTGTTGGGTATGTTATTTTGCCTTAAGAGCTGTGATTGCATGGCACACTGGTTTTGTGAAGTATGTGTTTCATGGTTTAAGTTGAGGGGACAAGGTTGCTTGGGTGCCTGCTTTGGAGGTCTCTGTTGCTTTTGCAGATTTTTATTTAGAGCCTCCGTGTATGTTTTCTTGTATTTATGTGTGTTTTTTGCTGGTGCTGGTTTCATAGGTCTATGTGAGACTGGTGGTGTGATGCAAGTAGTTCCCTTCTCCTCTTGACTGTCTGGTCCGGTCTTCGGTTGAGATAGCTTAGCCTCCAGTTTGGCAGTATAATTGCATCTCTCACATGCATTATTCAAAGGGGATCCAGTATCTGTCTGCCTGGGATGACATGATCGACAGACCACAATGCTTTGCCAGACATGGTGTGTACCTGTCACTCCTGGGATTCAGGTTACTGGCTAAGGCTCTTGCCATCCCTATAGTGCCTTTTTTAGGCAAAGTTCAAAGGACAAAACCACCACTGTAACAGGTGCAAGCATGCAAAATCTGAAGGTAATGCTACTGAATGCTAGAAGTCTAAACCTCAAAATGCACTCTCTCGAGGCAATCCTAAAAATGGAGACCATCGATATCTGTGCAGTAACTGAGACCTGGTTCAAGGCTCCAGAGAGCACCCCTGCAATAACAGGCTACAACTCTTATCACACTTTTCGGCCACCAAACCGGGATCGAAAAACTAAAGGTGGAGGAGTGTCCATATTCACCATGGATATTCACACCACCAGGTTAGTTGCCCAACATAATGTGTCTGAAATTCTCCAGGTGCAACTAACACTAGGTAAGACTGCAATCCAAATTGTAGCTTGCTACAGATCCTCCACCATGCTCCAAGATTCTCACTACATCTTTCTAAACATAATGGAAAATATTAATATACAACCAAACACCCTAATACTGGGTGATTTCAACTACCCTGCCATTAACTGGGAAAACTACTCGTGTACCAACACCTTTACCCAACGGTTCTTGGAATTCATAAATTCCAATGCCCTGGATCAACTAATCCATAGTCCCACCAGGGGCTCCAATATCCTAGAACTGGTCATTACTAACATGGGAAATCGACGCTCCACAGCTATGGAAACCCCCTCATTGGTCAGGTCAGACCATAAGCTAATCACCCTTAACATCCACATCCCACCCCCACCCACACATAAGGAAACCTCCATAACAAACTTCTTCAAAGCCAACTTCATGCTACTCAAGTCAGAAGTTACAAACTTCATGACACCCATGCAGACGGGAACTGAAAGTTCGACAGCTGAGTCCTACACTAAGGCACTGTATGAGCACATCCACTCATGCATGAATCGTGCCATCCCAAATAGAACCAAGATGTTCTCCTCCAAAATAAAGGAAGCCAATCTGGTGGTTCCCTGCCATAAACAAACTTTACAACAAAAGGAAGAAACTGTTGCAGAAAAGAGGAAAATCCCAGGATGCAATAAATTCCCTTACCAGCCTTAGTAAGAATCGAAGATCCCGCATACAAATCCTCCAAAGCTAGTTACAAAAATAAAATTGCCAAAAATTCCAAAGACAACAACAAGGCATTCTATAACAATGTCAAAAATCTAAATGGCGATGTTCAGATCTGCTCTGAGCTACAACAGAATGGCATTAAATATACTGACCCAAGGATATTGCCAATATCCTGGCAGATCTATTCCATGCCAACTTCACCCCCCTCTTACCCCCTAAATAGCCCATCTTAATTCTGGAATATTGCCAAATCCCAGTAATAATGGCCACACAGGTAAAAAACACACATTCCAAAGCTAAGAATACAGCATCCATGGGACCAGATGACACCCTGGGCTGTGTACTACATGAACTACAAAATGAACTGGCACCTCACCTAAGTGTCACGTTTAATCATACCCTCACCTCAGGCTTCATGCCCACTGAATGGCACACAGCTACAGTTATCCCACTTCACAAGGGGGGATCCACCTTGGATCCTGGGAACTACCGCCCCATCAGTCTGACGAACCTGATCTGCAAGGCTATGGAACGTATTATCATGGAACTTATAAACAAAGACATTGGCAACCGTAAAACACTGGACCCCACCAGTTTGGGTTCGTGAAGGGCCGATCTTGTCTCCTCAACCTGATTAACTTCTTTGAATCAGTCTCCAGAGCCATGGACGAGGGTAAGACAGTCCACACAGCCTATCTGGACCTCACCAAGGCCTTTGACACCATCCCCCACTCTGGAATTATAGATAAACTTACTAAGCTGGGCATTAATCCCTCTGTCACTCGATGGGTTTCCAACTGGCTTACTGACAGAACCCACAATGTAAAAGATGCTGACTCCAAATCCAGCTCCAGACAAGTGACAAGTGGAGTACCTCAGGGTTCAGTCCTGAGACTTCTCTTGTTTGGCATCTACATCTCTGGCATACAGGCCAACACTAAGGTACTCTGGCTAACAAAGTTCGCAGATGACTGCAAACTGGGAGCCATTATTGAATCCACAAATGATGTTGATACTCTACAAAAGGGCCTTACAGAAACAGATGCTTGGTGCTAGAGCCATGGGCTCATGCTCAATGCCAAGAAATGTATAGTTATCCCATTTGGGAAAAATATGTACCCATGAATTATCACATTGGTGGCAGTACACTAAACACCAAATGTTTGATAAGAGACTTATGGACACAAGTGGACAGTGGTCTCACCTTCAATAACCACATTGCCACAAAAGTCAGGAAATCCTTCTATGTGGCACACCTCATCACTAAGGGCTTTTCATCCAGAAAAAAGGAGGTTATTGTCCCACTGTACTCATCCCTCATTAGATCCATTATAGAATACAATGCCCCATTTGGTATGTACCTCTCAAGACATCTGCAACAACTGTAAAGGCCGCAGAAATACCTCACTAAAAGAATCACAGGCCTAAAGCAGATGCCCTATTCTGACCGCCTTAAAAAACTCCAGCTATACTTTGTCGTATATCGTCTACTCCGAGGTGATCTCTGCTTAACATACAAAGCCATGTCAAACCCAGAGCTGTTGGACATGCTACACTTAAAGAAATCCCAATCCCTCAAAGCCACATGCTCCAGGGATCTAAACCTTGTCATCACAGCAAACAAAACATGCTGGAGGGATAGGTTCCTGACCCAGGGACTCCCCAAACTCTGGAATAGACTGCCCATACATGTCAAGCAGAGCACCTCTTTGGCCCTCTTCAAAAGGAACCTTGATGATTGGATGGGAGAAAAGAAATTCACCCCAGGGATCACGTCAGTCACCCTGTTAGACAGGGGTCCAGAGAAGTAAATAGTGTGGGAAGAAATAGCTAGGGAATTGTTATGGCTAGGCTTGTACAGGCCCTAGGGCCAATAGCCTAGTACCAACCTATGAACCTATGAACCTATGTTTGGTGGTAGGAGGAGAGGGTTGTCTGTGTACATGTGGCAGTTGTAACATTGCCTCAAAATGCCCAGATTCACCAGTTGGACCTGAAAGTACACCTGAAACCGCCCTTTGGACATTCTTGGATAGGTACAGTAAACTGTTTTAATGATTGGTTGGTAAGGTCGAATAGAGAGCCTTGTCCTTCTCTACAGTATAGGGGGGTCTACTGCTAAGGTTTATTAGTGCTTGCTATGAGTTTTGAGCAAGTGCTGGGCTGGGAAGTGAATGGTTTGAATGCTTAATTGAATGTTTGTCTAGTTCCAAGGGAAAAATTGAAGAGTAGACTTTGTGGAGCCAGGAATACTTATACCCTAGCTAACTGGTGCTGCCCAGCATGCAAAACCTCACAAATGTGGGTTTTATAGCAGGGAAATGAAAGAGATAGAAATTAGCCCAAAATGGCCAGTTAACTACTAATTTCTGGCAGAAACCACTACTCTGGAGATAAATATGCTGCACAAAGCTCCCCTCTCTCACAGGTGAACAGAGAAACTTCCTTCTATCCATGTAAGGTATGGGCAAACACAAGAACCTGTAACACAGCCCGGAATTCAGCACTAACCTGAAAACTGGACTATACTAGCTTAGAAAGGTGGGAAAACAAGTTTTTGTTTAAGAAAATAAAGCAGATACAATCAGAAAAACACTTTAAATGCACAGAAATGGCTATCACACTTGAGTGTGTAGCCTACAACAGTTAAACAGGTAATTTAAACACAAAAATGACTTTGTTAAAGTGCAGGCAGTAAAATAAGTACAATATGTAGCTGAAACAAGCTTTTTAAATCACAGAAACTCTAAAAATTTGACGTTTTAGGCGGACTTAACTAAAGGCAGCAAGAAAATGCAGAAAAGTTATACTTGATCACTCCAAAGTCTCTCTTTTGTCTCTCTGCTGCTGAAGAACTCTGCAGAGCACCAGGCAGGAGCTTGCTGAGCTGTATACAAGCTGTGTAAACAGTCCACACTACTCTGTACTGCTCTGCCACTGACATACCTGGAAGTCACAGTACTATGTGGAATATACTACACATATAATGGACATTTCTGCACAGTAGAATGCACTCTGTACACACACCCATACCTCTCACCCTCTGAGAGCAAGTCATCTGGACAAGGTCATAAATAAAAGTGGGACAAAGTCCCAATGATAGACATGTCTTGTAAATAGTGTCTTTACATACCGAGAAAGTTGGTCGAATAACCGGTTGTGCATTAGCAGGAATCGTCTGAAGGTTATGAAGTCTGAAACAGTAATGTCTGTCATTATTTTGTAACATCAATATTCAATTATATGCAACTAACTTGCCACAAAAACACATGTTTATGCAGACTGGATGAAACTTCTAGACAAACACCTGGACAATCTTCTAAAAAATATACAATTGAGAGGAATGGCCACAGCAGGATATGACTTTTTAGGAAGAAGAATACCACACAAGCAGGATATCCCCAGCCAGTATATCACCAGGTTGCTGGACTTTATACACAGCTTCATCAGTCAACTGGCTGTGGCCACACCCCTCAAATGACCTTTTTGGGCAGGAATGTATATAGTTGGGCTCATAATATCGGTCTGTGCGTCATGCATCTTGTATTCATAGGTTCATAGGTGTGTACTAGGCTATTGGGGCCTGGAGCCTTAACAAGCCAAGCCCATAGGATTACTATGGCATCATGCCAGCCGACCTTAGTTCCCAGTGCCTCTGTTGAGTAGAGCCACTGGAGTGATCCCTGGGGTGAATTTTCTATTTCCCATGCACTCATCAAGGTTTCTCTTGAAGAGGGCCAGTGAGGTGTTCTGTATGATATATATGAGAAGTTTATTCCGTAGCATGGGGAGTCCCTGGGATATGAACCTGTCCCTCCAGCATGTTCTGTTGATTGGGGTAATGAGGTTGAGGTTTCTGGAGCATGTGGTGCTCAGGGATTGGGATTCCTTTAGATGTATCATTTCTAACAGAGCTGGGTCAGACATGGCTTTGTAAGTCAAGTAAGTTAAAATGGAGAACAGTGATATCTGTGCAGTGACTGAGACCTGGTTCAAGGCCGCATACCTCTCAACTGTACAGATTTTCGCAGAATGTCCAGATTTTTGCTTTATATTTTTGTTCCGTTTTTCATAAAATTGTGGCTTTCTGGCAAATTAGTGGCAAATCATTAAAGACTGAATCAGAAAATAATGACAGACATTTGAGTTTTAGACTTTATACCCTTCAGAAAATTCATGCTAATGCAAAACCTAGTATTCTATCAACTTTCTAAGTTTCTAAGAGCAATATTTCAAAATTGTCCCTATTTGTACCACTTTTTTATGGCTTTGTCCAGATTTCTTACTGTAAGAGGTTGAGAGGCACCCCTGCACTACCAGGCTATAACTCGTACCACACTTTTCGGCCATGTAACTTGGACCGAAACACCAAAGGTGGAGGTGTGTCCATATTCATTAAGGATATCCACACCTCCAGGCTAGTTGCTCAGCATAATGCATCCGAGGTTATCCAAGTACAACTAACTCTGGGCAAAACTGCAATCCAAATTGTAGCTTGCTACAGATCCCCCACCATGCCCCAGGATTCCCACTCCTCTTTTCTTGATGTACTGTAAAATATTAAGGTTCAACCAAACACCCCAATAATGGGCGACTTCAACTACCCCACCATTAACTGGGAAAACTGCTCATGTACCAACTCCTTAGCTCAATGCTTTCTAGAATTCATTAACTCCAATGCCCTGGATCAACTTATCCACACCCCCCACCAGGGGCAACAATATCCTAGACCTAGTCATTACCAACATGAGTGACCGGTGTTCCACACCTGAAGTCAACCCCTCGTTGGTCCGATCCGACCGTAAGCTAATCACCCTTGATATCCACATCCCGCCCCCACCCCCCATTAAGGAAACCACGGTAAAAAAATTCTCCAAAGCCAAGTTCATGTTTCTTAAGACAAAAGTGGTGAACTTCATGACACCCATGCAGATGGACAATACAGTTGCAAATGCTGAATCCTACACAAATGCACTCTATAAGCACTTACACAAGTGCATGGATCATGCTATCCCAAACAGAACCATCCTCCAAAAAAAGGAAGCCAATCTGGTGGTCTTCTGCCATAAACAAACTGTACAACAGAAGGAAGAAACTGTTGCAAAAGATAGTAAAATCCCATGAGAGGAGGAGCTTCCTGGTCAGCCTCAGTAAAAAGCTGAGATCCCTTATAAGATCCTACAAAGCCAGCTACTAAAACAAAATTGCCACTAATTCTAAGGACAACCACAAAGCATTCTATAGCTATGTCAAGAATCCCGATGGCAACACCCAAATCAGCTCTGAGTTACAGCACAACGGCATGATTATTTCAGAACCAACTGATATTGCCAACATCCTGGCAGATAGGTTCGATGCTAACTTTACCCCCCCCACCCCTTAAAGGTCCCATATCTATACAGGAAGAATGCAGAGTCCCTGTAATCACAACTGCGCAGGTAAAACCTGCACTCTCTAAAGCCAAAAGCACAGCATCCATGGGACCGGACAACATCCCAGGCTGCATTTTACATGAACTTCAGAACGAACTGGCTCTCCACTTAAGCACCATGTTCAATAATAGCCTCACATCAGGCTTTGTGCCCACTGAATGGCACACAGCAACAGTAGTCCCACTCCACAAAGGGGGAGCCACCACTGATCCCAGGAAGTATCGACCTATTAGCCTGATGAGCCTGGTCTGCAAGGCCATGTCATGTATCATCATGGAACTCACAAACAAAGACATTGGTAACCTCCAAACTCTGGATCCCACCCAGTTCGGGTATGTGAAAGGCAGATCGTGCCTCCTTAATCTGATCGACTTCTTTGAGGCAGTCACCAAAGCCATAGATGAGGGTAAGGTGATTCACACAGCCTATCTTGACCTCGCCAAGGCTTTTGACACCATCCCCAAGTCTGGAATTATAGCTAAACTCACTAAACTAGGTATAAATCCCTACATCACAAGATGGGCTGTCAACTGGCTCACTGACAGAACCCACAATGTAAAAGTTGCAGACTCCAAATCTGACCTCAAAGCAGTGACAAGTGGAGCACCACAGTGTTCCATCCTGGGACCTCTCCTGTTTGGTATCTTCTTCAATGAAGTACAAGCTAACACAGAAAGACCTCTGGCTAACGAAGTTTGCAGATGACTGCAAACTAGGAGCCATAGTCAAGTCCCCAAATGAAGTGGACATCATACAGAAAGGTCTCACTGAGACAGATGACTGATGTCAGAGCCATGACCTCAAGCTCAATGCCAAAAAGTGCAGTGTATCTCCTTTGGTAAAAACTCTGTACTCATGAACAACCACATAGGTAGCAATCTACTTAAGACCGAATGTGTGATAAGAGACCTTAGGACCCAGGTGGACAGTAGTCTCTCCTTTGATAGTCACATCGCCACAGTAGCCAGGAAAGTCCTTCTACATGGCACACCTCATCATAAAAGGGTTCTCATCCAGGAAAAAAGAGGTCATTGTTCCCCTCTACTCGACACTCATTAGACCCATTATAGAGTACAATACCCCTTTTGGACTGTACCTCACAAGACATCTCTACAGCAGCTTGAAAGGCCACAGAAGTACCTCACAAAGAGGATTACTGGCCTCAAACAAATGCTCTACACTGACCATCTTAGAAAACTCCAGATTTACTCCATAACATATCACCTACTCTGAGGTGATCCCTGCCTAACATATAAAGCTATGTCAAACTCAGAGCTGTTGGACATGCTACACTTAAAGAAATCCCAATCTCTCCGAGCTACAAACTCTAGGGACCTAAACCTCATCACCACAATAAACAGGACATGCTGGAGGAATAGATTCCTGTCCCAGAGACTTCCCATACTCTGGAACAGGCTACCCATCTATGTCAAGCAAAGTTCTTCATTAGCACTCAAGAAAAATCTTGATGAGTGGATGGGAAATAGGAAATACACCCTGGGGATCACTTTTGTGTCTCTGCTCGACAGTGGCACAGGAAATTAACTTTCTTGGGTGGTGTAATCCAGGGAACCTTATTGGCTAGGCTTACGTAGGCCCCTGGGCAGATAGCCTAGTATCTACCTATGAACCTATGAACCTATAAGCAGAGATCACCTCTAAGTAGGCAATATGAGACAGAGAAAAGTTGGAGGTTTTTGAGTCTGTCCATATAGGACAAGTGTTTAAGGCCCAG